>NC_091308.1:22809531-22958017 GCF_038502225.1 Cherax quadricarinatus | reverse complement strand
CAATGTGTCAACCACTCCCTCCACTATTGCTTCAACCCTCATATTTTTGTACAATTTCCTTCTTCAATTCTATCGTATTTATTATTTTTATTATTACTATTGTTATTATTAGCAGTAGCAGAAATGTTTGATTCTTTGCTGTGTTCAAAAGTAAACACATGATGTCACCGTCCAATACCTGTCCGAATAGGCATTCCAATATGCAGTCATGAATGGGTTTACATTATTTATACTGTAGTTTAATAGCAAATAATGAACAAACAAAACACTCACCACACAGTGGTGGGAGGGCTGACTGCCACTTGTGGGGAGGGTAGTAGGGACTCGCAGGTGGCAGGAAACTTAAATATGATTTGGCGGCTGGGAATTTGGCGGTTGGGAGTTCGTGAATGTGTGAAGCCCGCGAAAGTTGAAAACGCGAATGTTGAGGGAAACCTGTATCTAAACACATTCACTTCTTCCATACTCCATCCCTCCAATGTGACATCCAATTTTTCTTCACCTAACTTGTTTGATACCTTTACAGTGGAACCTCAAATATCGAACTTTCTTCACTCCAGACGGCTGTTCGAGTGCTGTTACCGAACAAATTTATTCCCATCAGGAATAATGTAAATTAGATTAGTTCATTTCAGACCCTCAAAAATACATTTATAAAAGCACTTACAAAAATACACTTACATAATTGGTTGAGTTAGGAGTAGTTTGATATTTGAGGTTCCACTGTATAACCTTATTCCTATCCATGTTCACTTTCAACTTTCCTCCTTTACACACCCTCCCAAACTCATCCACTAACCATTACAACTTCTCTTTAGAATCTTCCAAAAGCACAGTATCATCAGCAAAAAATAACTGTCAACTCCCATTTTGTATTTGATTCCCGATAATTTAATCCCACTCCTCTCCCCAACACCCTAGCATTGACATCATCTACAACTCCATCAATAAATACAGTGGAACCTCGGTATGAGACCTTAATTCATTCCAGAAGGCTGTTCGAGTGACGCTCCATTTGAGTATCGAACAAGTTCTCTCTAACCAATTTTCTGTTTGGTTGGCTGTTATCACTAATCGTCGTAGGCCCCACGGTGACTTATTTATACAATACAAAAAAACACCAAAAACTGAAGAAACAAGAAATAGTTTACAGCGAAGTTCTGGTAGGTCGTATTTGTTTGGTCGAGTGCTGAGCTTCGTTCGAGTAGAGAGCTAGTCATATACCAAGGTTCCACTGTATGTTAAACAACCATGGTGATATTACACATACCTGTCCAAGGCCTACTTAAACTGGAAAGTAATCTTCCTCTCTCCTACACACCCTCACCTGAGCATCACTATCTTCATAAAAACTCTTCACAACATTTAGTAACTTACTACCTATTCTATACATTTGCAACATCTGTCACTTTTTTTTTTTTTCAACAAGTCGGCCGTCTCCCACCGAGGCAGGGTGACCCAAAAAAGAAAGAAAATCCCCAAAAAGAAAATACTTTCATCATCATTCAACACTTTCACCACACTCACACATTATCACTGTTTTTGCAGAGGTGCTCAGAATACAACAGTTTAGAAGCATATACGTATAAAGATACACAACATATCCCTCCAAACTGCCAATATCCCAAACCCCTCCTTTAAAGTGCAGGCATTGTACTTCCCATTTCCAGGACTCAAGTCCGACTATATGAAAATAACCGGTTTCCCTGAATCCCTTCACTAAATATTACCCTGCTCACACTCCAACAGATCGTCAGGTCCCAAGTACCATTCGTCTCCATTCACTCCTATCTAACACGCTCACGCACGCTTGCTGGAAGTCCAAGCCCCTCGCCCACAAAACCTCCTTTACCCCCTCTCTCCAACCCTTTCGAGGACGACCCCTACCCCGCCTTCCTTCCCCTATAGATTTATATGCTTTCCATGTCATTCTACTTTGATCCATTCTCTCTAAATGACCAAACCACCTCAACAACCCCTCTTCTGCCCTCTGACTAATGCTTTTATTAACTCCACACCTTTTCCTAATTTCCACACTCCGAATTTTCTGCATAATATTTACACCACACATTGCCCTTAGACAGGACATCTCCACTGCCTCCAACCGTCTCCTCGCTGCTGCATTTACCACCCAAGCTTCACACCCATATAAGAGTGTTGGTACTACTATACTTTCATACATTCCCTTCTTTGCCTCCATAGATAACGTTTTTTGACTCCACATATACCTCAACGCACCACTCACCTTTTTTCCCTCATCAATTCTATGATTAACCTCATCCTTCATAAATCCATCCGCCGACACGTCAACTCCCAAGTACAGTGGACCCTCGAACAGCGATGGCATCGATTAACGATAAATCTGACTAGCGATACATTTTATCGCAAAAATTTTGCCTCGATTAGCGCTAAAAAACTCGACCAACACTATTCGTTCCGTCTGAGACGCGTCCACTTCTGGCCAGTGTTTACAAGCCAGCCAGCCACCGCGGTCGCTTCCAAGCATACAATCGGAACATTTCATATTATCACAGCCTTTTTAGTGATTGCACCTGCAAAATAAGTCACCATGGGCCCCAAGAAAGCTTCTAGTGCCAACCCTACAGCAAAAAGGGTGAGAATTACTATGGATATGAAGAAAGAGATCATTGCTAAGTATGAAAGTGGAGTGCATGTCTCCGAGCTGGCCAGGCTGTACACAAAACCCCAATCAACCATCGCTACTATTGTGGCCAAGAAAACGGCAATCAAGGAAGCTGTTCTTGCCAAAGGTGCAACTATGTTTTCGAAACTGAGATCGCAAGTGATAGAAGATGTTGAGAGACTGTTATTGGTATGGATAAACGAAAAACAGATAGCAGGAGATAGCATCTCTCAAGCGATCATATGTGAAAAGGCTAGGAAGTTGCATGACGATTTAATTAGAAAAATGCCAGCAACTAGTGGTGATGTGAGTGAATTTAAGGCCAGCAAAGGTTGGTTTGAGAGATTTAAGAATCGTAGTGGCATACATAGTGTGATAAGGCATGGTGAGGCTGCCAGTTTGGACCAAAAAGCAGCTGAAAAATATGTGCAGGAATTCAAGGAGTACATAGACAGTGAAGGACTGAAACCTGAACAAGTGTTTAATGGTGACACTGACAATGTTGTGAAACACTTTAGGAATGTCATAAAGGAACGGGAGGTACAGGCCTCTATGGGCAGATATGTTGTGCGACAGAGGTCCAGTGACTCTCAAGCTGGTCCTAGTGGCATTAAAAGAAGAAGGGAAGTAACCCCGAAAAAGGACTTGCCACCTCAAGTCCTAATGGAAGGGGATTCCCCTTCTAAACACTAAGACCATCAACACACTCCCCTCTTCCCATCCCATCAATCATCACCAGATCTTCAATAAAGGTAAGTGTCATGTAACTGTGCATGTCTTCTTCAGTTTGTGTGTATTAAAATTAATATTTCATGTGTTAAAATTTTTTTTTTTCAATACTTTTGGGTGTCTTGCACGGATTAATTTGATTTCCATTATTTCTTATGGGGAAAATTAACTTGACTAACGATTATTTTGACTAACGATGAGCTCTCAGGAACGGATTAATAGCGTTAGTCGAGGGTCCACTGTATCTGAAATAACATTCACTTCTTCCATACTCCTCCTCCCCAATTATATATCCAATTTTTCTTTATCTAAATCATTTGATACCCTCATCACCTTACTCTTTTCTATGTTCACTTTCAACTTTCTACCTTTACACACATTCCCAAACTCATCCACTAACCTTTGCAATTTTTCTTTAGAATCTCCCATAAGCACAGTATCATCAGCAAAAAGTAACTGTGTCAATTCCCATTTTGAATTTGATTCCCCATAATTTAATCCCACCCCTCTCCCGAACACCCTAGCATTTACTTCTTTTACAACCCCATCTATAAATATATTAAACAACCATGGTGACATTACACATCCCTGTCTAAGACCTACTTTTACCGGGAAGTAGTCTCCCTCTCTTCTACACACCCTAACCTGAGCCTCACTATCCTCATAAAAACTCTTTACAGCATTTAGTAACTTACCACCTATTCCATATACTTGCAACATCTGCCACATTGCTCCTCTATCCACTCTATCATATGCCTTTTCTAAATCCATAAATGCAATAAAAACTTCCCTACCTTTATCTAAATACTGTTCACATATATGCTTCAATGTAAACACTTGATCTACACATCCCCTACCCACTCTGAAACCTCCTTGCTCATCCGCAATCCTACATTCTGTCTTACCTCTAATTCTTTCAATTATAACCCTACCGTACACTTTTCCTGGTATACTCAGTAAACTTATTCCTCTATAATTTTTACAATCTCTTTTGTCCCCCTTCCCTTTATATAAAGGGACTATACATGCTCTCCGCCAATCCCTAGGTACCTTCCCCTCTTTCATACATTTATTAAACAAAAGTACCAACCACTCCAACACTATATCCCCCCTGCTTTTAACATTTCTGTCATGATCCCATCAGTTCCAGCTGCTTTACCCCCTTTCATTCTACGTAATGCCTCACGTACCTCCCCCACACTTACATTCTGCTCTTCTTCACTCCTAAAAGATGGTATACCTCCCTGGCCAGTGCATGAAATTACCGCCTCCCTTTCTTCCTCAACATTTAAAAGTTCCTCAAAATATTCTCGCCATCTACCTAATACCTCCATCTCCCCATCTACTAACTCCCCTACTCTGTTTTTAACTGACAAATCCATACTTTCCCTAGGCTTTCTTAACTTGTTTAACTCACTCCAAAATTTTTTCTTATTTTCATTAAAATTTCTTGACAGTGCCTCTCCCACTCTATCATCTGCTCTCCTTTTGCACTCTCTCACCACTCTCTTCACCTTTCTTTTACTCTCCATATACTCTGCTCTTCTTATAACACTTCTGCTTTGTAAAAACCTCTCATAAGCTACCTTTTTCTCTTTTATCACACCCTTTACTTCATCATTCCACCAATCACTCCTGGCCGTATCCCACCGAGGCGGGGTGGCCCAATAGGAAAAACGAAAGTTTCTCCTTTTACATTTAGTAATATATACAGGAGAAGGGGTTACTAGCCCCTTGCTCCCGGCATTTTAGTCGCCTCTTACAACACGCATGGCTTACGGAGGAAGAATTCTGTTCCACTTCCCCATGGAGGTAAGAGGAAATAAACAAGAACAAGAACTAGTAAGAAAATAGAAGAAAACCCAGAGGGGTGTGTATATATATATGCTTGTACATGTATGTGTAGTGTGACCTAAGTGTAAGTAGAAGTAGCAAGACGTACCTGAAATCTTGCATGTTTATGAGACAGAAAAATGGACACCAGCAATCCTACCATCATGTAAAACAATTACAGGCTTTCGTTTTACACTCACTTGGCAGGACGGTAGTACCTCCCTGGGCGGTTGCTGTCTACCAACCTACTACCTAGATGTTTGTGAATATCCTTAAGAAAAACTTGAGAATCATTGATGGTGAAGAATTTGGAATTCATGAATTTTTAAAGATTCCTGTATTTATTTCTTGAAATGATTTTCTTTCTTCTTTCAACAAACTGGCTGTATCCCACCGAGGCAGGGTGGCCCAAAAAGAAAAACAAAAGTTTCTCTTTTTAAATTTAGTAATACATGCAGGAGAAGGGGTTACTAGCCCCTTGCTCCCGGCATTTTAGTCGCCTCTTACAACACGCATGGCTTACGGAGGAAGAATTCTGTTCCACTTCCCCATGGAGATAAGAGGAAATAAACAAGAACAAGAACTAGAAAGAAAATAGAAGAAAACCCAGAGGGGTGTGTATATATATGCTTGTACATGTATGTGTAGTGTGACTTAAGTGTAAGTAGAAGTAGCAAGACATACCTGAAATCTTGCATGTTTATGAGACAGAAAAAAGACACCAGCAATCCTACCATCATGTAAAACAATTACAGGCTTTCGTTTTACACTCACTTGGCAGGACGATAGTACCTCCTTGGGCGGTTGCTGTCTACCAACCTACTACCTAGGATTTTTATAAGAGGAGAGAGAGAGATTTTGGGAGATGTTAAGTGAATGTATAGGAGCCTTTGAACCAAGTGAGAGAGTAATTGTGGTAGGGGACCTGAATGCTAAAGTAGGAGAAACTTTTAGAGAGGGTGTGGTAGGTAAGTTTGGGGTGCCAGGTGTAAATGATAATGGGAGCCCTTTGATTGAACTTTGTATAGAAAGGGGTTTAGTTATAGGTAATACATATTTTAAGAAAAAGAGGATAAATAAGTATACAAGATATGATGTAGGGCGAAATGACAGTAGTTTGTTGGATTATGTATTGGTAGATAAAAGACTGTTGAGTAGACTTCAGGATGTACATGTTTATAGAGGGGCCACAGATATATCAGATCACTTTCTAGTTGTAGCTACACTGAGAGTAAAAGGTAGATGGGATACAAGGAGAATAGAAGCATCAGGGAAGAGAGAGGTGAAGGTTTATAAACTAAAAGAGGAGGCAGTTAGGGTAAGATATAAACAGCTATTGGAGGATAGATGGGCTAATGAGAGCATAGGCAATGGGGTCGAAGAGGTATGGGGTAGGTTTAAAAATGTAGTGTTAGAGTGTTCAGCAGAAGTTTGTGGTTACAGGAAAGTGGGTGCGGGAGGGAAGAGGAGCGATTGGTGGAATGATGATGTAAAGAGAGTAGTAAGGGAGAAAAAGTTAGCATATGAGAAGTTTTTACAAAGTAGAAGTGATGCAAGGAGGGAAGAGTATATGGAGAAAAAGAGAGAGGTTAAGAGAGTGGTGAAGCAATGTAAAAAGAGAGCAAATGAGAGAGTGGGTGAGATGTTATCAACAAATTTTGTTGAAAATAAGAAAAAGTTTTGGAGTGAGATTAACAAGTTAAGGAAGCCTAGAGAACAAATGGATTTGTCAGTTAAAAATAGGAGAGGAGAGTTATTAAATGGAGAGTTAGAGGTATTGGGAAGATGGAGGGAATATTTTGAGGAATTGTTAAATGTTGATGAAGATAGGGAAGCTGTGATTTCGTGTATAGGGCAAGGAGGAATAACATCTTGTAGGAGTGAGGAAGAGCCAGTTGTGAGTGTGGGGGAAGTTCGTGAGGCAGTAGGTAAAATGAAAGGGGGTAAGGCAGCCGGGATTGATGGGATAAAGATAGAAATGTTAAAAGCAGGTGGGGATATAGTTTTGGAGTGGTTGGTGCAATTATTTAATAAATGTATGGAAGAGGGTAAGGTACCTAGGGATTGGCAGAGAGCATGCATAGTTCCTTTGTATAAAGGCAAAGGGGACAAAAGAGAGTGCAAAAATTATAGGGGGATAAGTCTGTTGAGTATACCTGGTAAAGTGTATGGTAGAGTTATTATTGAAAGAATTAAGAGTAAGATGGAGAATAGGATAGCAGATGAACAAGGAGGCTTTAGGAAAGGTAGGGGGTGTGTGGACCAGGTGTTTACAGTGAAACATATAAGTGAACAGTATTTAGATAAGGCTAAAGAGGTCTTTGTGGCATTTATGGATTTGGAAAAGGCGTATGACAGGGTGGATAGGGGGGCAATGTGGCAGATGTTGCAGGTGTATGGTGTAGGAGGTAGGTTACTGAAAGCAGTGAAGAGTTTTTACGAGGATAGTGAGGCTCAAGTTAGAGTATGTAGGAAAGAGGGAAATTATTTCCCAGTAAAAGTAGGCCTTAGACAAGGATGTGTGATGTCACCGTGGTTGTTTAATATATTTATAGATGGGGTTGTAAGAGAAGTAAATGCGAGGGTCTTGGCAAGAGGCGTGGAGTTAAAAGATAAAGAATCACACATAAAGTGGGAGTTGTCACAGTTGCTCTTTGCTGATGACACTGTGCTCTTGGGAGATTCTGAAGAGAAGTTGCAGAGATTGGTGGATGAATTTGGTAGGGTGTGCAAAAGAAGAAAATTAAAAGTGAATACAGGAAAGAGTAAGGTTATGAGGATAACAAAAAGATTAGGTGATGAAAGATTGGATATCAGATTGGAGGGAGAGAGTATGGAGGAGGTGAATGTATTCAGATATTTGGGAGTGGACGTGTCAGCGGATGGGTCTATGAAAGATGAGGTGAATCATAGAATTGATGAGGGGAAAAGGGTGAGTGGTGCACTTAGGAGTCTGTGGAGACAAAGAACTTTGTCCTTGGAGGCAAAGAGGGGAATGTATGAGAGTATAGTTTTACCAACGCTCTTATATGGGTGTGAAGCATGGGTGATGAATGTTGCAGCGAGGAGAAGGCTGGAGGCAGTGGAGATGTCATGTCTGAGGGCAATGTGTGGTGTGAATATAATGCAGAGAATTCATAGTTTGGAAGTTAGGAGGAGGTGCGGGATTACCAAAACTGTTGTCCAGAGGGCTGAGGAAGGGTTGTTGAGGTGGTTCGGACATGTAGAGAGAATGGAGCGAAACAGGATGACTTCAAGAGTGTATCAGTCTGTAGCGGAAGGAAGGCAGGGTATGTAGACAGCCTGTACTGTCTGCACAGACAGTCTATGCTGTCTGCCAGCTTAGTTCATATTTCGCGGCACTCATGTGCTGCCCTCTCTAGACATGCCCAGGTCAGTGGGACGCTGGTCCCACTCGCCCTCACTCACTTTGCAAAGCAAGAAGAACCCTCCGCAGCCCTATAATTGACTCCACACCACTGCATCACACAAAATCTCGTTCACACTGGTGGGAAGCAGTGGTCGCAGCAGTTGTGTTTGCCTGGAGAGAGGAAGGAAATAGAATGAAGTTGTGCTCACTTTATCACCCTACACTAGAAGCATCCGTCTCTCAACGAGTTATCCTGATGTTGTGTCTGCACGTTTCAGCATCCAGACACAGGTACAAGCAGGATCTAGCTGCTTTTTCTCAAGTCATGTGTTCAGCATCACTTGTATGTTCTGCTGTTGTTGTTCAGCTCAGCACAGCTGTTTCAGCAAGCCAGAGGTGAGTTTTCTGGTGATTTCTGCGTCCAGTGTGAGTTTCTCCACGTGTTTGTAGAGAGAAGAGAAGGAAGTGGCCGTTCTTTGCCTTGCCCACGCTTGCCCTGCTGTACTTTCACACCTCACCCACCTACCATACACCACCATGCCATCACTCCCTCTGCTGTGTTTTCTGCTGTTTTCCGTGTGAATTCATTGCCAGAGCTGTGTATCCAAGTGCCCGAGGCCACTCGAAGCCACGTGGATCACGAAGCCACGTGGATCAGCAAGGCACGTGGATCAGCAAGCTACATGGATCAGCATGCCACGTAGATCACACCACATGGATCCCAAAGCCATGTGGGGTGTGGACGAAGCCACGTGGATCTACGAGCCACGTGAGTTACCGATGCTGCTGGCCGACTTCATGACGTCACGATGTCTGCCTGACGTCAGCCGACATCTCAAGGTGACATCACAATGCTGCTGATGTCACCTCGCAACGTCACGCCTGACATCACATGTCACATCGAGTGTTTCACTAATTATGTCAGTACAGTGGACCCCCGGTTTACGATCGGCTCCCAATGCGACCAATTATGTAAGTGTATTTATGTAAGTGTGTTTGTATCTGTATGTTTGGGGGTCTGAAATGGACTAATCTAATTCACAATATTCCTTATGGGAACAAATTCAGTCAGTACTGGCACCTGAACATACTTCTGGAATGAAATAATATCGTAAACCGGGGGTCCACCGTATTGTCGAGAAGATTGAGAGAAGATATATGTCATGTGTTAATTATTTCCTCTCAGTCAGTGTCCTCACATGTTCGTGTATAGCTTATTGTCTATTTTGTGCACAGAAAAGCATCATTTGCTAGTTTAAGCCATGTTGTATCGCGGGTGTGTGTAAAGTTTTCCAGAGTAGCACCACTGTGCTAAGTCACCCGTGTGACCAGTGCGTTTGTCAGCTGATTTACTCAGCCCCCGAGTGACCGAGCCCCCTTGTACAGAAAGCTCTTATGCTCGTTGCTCGTGATGTTCTGCAGAATCGTACCTGCTACGATTCCCATCAAGATTTGTTTCACTTCACCTCCAGACCTTCAGAGTGCAGTTATATGTAGATAAACAAGTCTGGGGACGCTTAGACTAACCTCTGCTATAACTCCAACTGCCGAGAGAATGACACTCGTCAAGCCGCAGTTAGCCCTGTCGGCAGGCGCTGTGTCAGCCTCGTGTCACAAGCTTCAGTGAGCAGCCTGCACAAAGATGATGTCACTTTGATTGCTAGTTCTCTCACTGCAGTCTGGTGAATGATGTTACGACTCCCAGATGTTTTGCCCAGTCGTCTCTGCCACGACTCGCTCCACACTCGCCGGCAGTGACAGCCCAGCAACAGCACCAGTCGAGAAGTGTCCTCCTGAGTCGCTTGCCAGAAGTCCTGCCCAGTTGCCGAGTTTTGTCGACACCTCACTCGAGGGCACCAGCATGTCGTGCCCCAGGTTGAGTGAAGCCTGCAGCGACTCCTACGATGTCTGCTTCACCATTCCAGAGGAGATCGTACCCTGTTACGTAACAGCTCAGCCGCAGCGATGTCTCCCGTGTTGAAGTATCTGTCCAGACGCAGGAAGGCGTGCAGTGATGCCCTTCGACGCTCACTGCCTATGACCACTGTTTAGCATACCCCACATGTTTTTTTCTTCCCTCCCTTTAGGAAGTTTTTTTTTCCATGTCCATATGTATATATGTTTTTATTTTGTGTTGTGTGCCCTGTTCCTATGAGAGAGAGACAGAGTTTGTTTTTACCACCAGTATTGTCGCGTCGGGACGACGCGTGGTAGGTGGCCGAGCGTATATAGACAGCCTGTACTGTCTGCACAGACAGCCCATGCTGTCTGTCAGCTTAGTTCATATTTCGCGCCACTAAGGTGCTGCCCTCTGTAGCCAGGCCTCTCGGTGGGCACGCCAGCCTACCTGCCCTTGCCTCTGCCTCACTCTCACAGCAGCCTGGCAGCAAGACACAAGGCCTACTCCTAGCTCCTCTCGTGGGATGGCCCTGCCCGGGCCATGGGCACAACACACAAGCCTGTGTACCCACCACGACTTAACAATAAAGTAAGAAGCCTCCGAAGAAGTATATCATTTAACCACCCACTTTCAGCCCTACCAAATAATCCTGTTAAACAACAGGCTGTGTACTAAATTATCACCATTTGTAAATTTGGTGTTGAATTATTATTACATTCATGGAGTGCTTTTTCTGTCTCATAAACACGCTAGATAACAGGGATATCTTGCTACTCCTACTTACACTTTGGTCACACTTGACAGACACGCACATGCATATATATATACATACATCTAGGTTTTTCTCCTTTTTCTAAATAGCTCTTGTTCTTCTGTATTTCTTCTATTGTCCATGGGGAAGTGGAAAAGAATCTTTCCTCTGTAAGCCATGCGTGTCGTATGAGGCGACTAAAATGCCGGGAGCAATGGGCTAGTAACCCCTTCTCCTGTAGACACTTACTAAAAAAGAGAAGAAGAAAAACTTTATAAAACTGGGATGCTTAAATGTGCGTGGATGTAGTGCGGATGACAAGAAACAGATGATTGCTGATGTTATGAATGAAAAGAAGTTGGATGTCCTGGCCCTAAGCGAAACAAAGCTGAAGGGGGTAGGAGAGTTTCAGTGGGGGGAAATAAATGGGATTAAATCTGGAGTATCTGAGAGAGTTAGAGCAAAGGAAGGGGTAGCAGTAATGTTAAATGATCAGTTATGGAAGGAGAAAAGAGAATATGAATGTGTAAATTCAAGAATTATGTGGATTAAAGTAAAGGTTGGATGCGAGAAGTGGGTCATAATAAGCGTGTATGCACCTGGAGAAGAGAGGAATGCAGAGGAGAGAGAGAGATTTTGGGAGATGTTAAGTGAATGTATAGGAGCCTTTGAACCAAGTGAGAGAGTAATTGTGGTAGGGGACCTGAATGCTAAAGTAGGAGAAACTTTTAGAGAGGGTGTGGTAGGTAAGTTTGGGGTGCCAGGTGTAAATGATAATGGGAGCCCTTTGATTGAACTTTGTATAGAAAGGGGTTTAGTTATAGGTAATACATATTTTAAGAAAAAGAGGATAAATAAGTATACAAGATATGATGTAGGGCGAAATGACAGTAGTTTGTTGGATTATGTATTGGTAGATAAAAGACTGTTGAGTAGACTTCAGGATGTACATGTTTATAGAGGGGCCACAGATATATCAGATCACTTTCTAGTTGTAGCTACACTGAGAGTAAAAGGTAGATGGGATACAAGGAGAATAGAAGCATCAGGGAAGAGAGAGGTGAAGGTTTATAAACTAAAAGAGGAGGCAGTTAGGGTAAGATATAAACAGCTATTGGAGGATAGATGGGCTAATGAGAGCATAGGCAATGGGGTCGAAGAGGTATGGGGTAGGTTTAAAAATGTAGTGTTAGAGTGTTCAGCAGAAGTTTGTGGTTACAGGAAAGTGGGTGCGGGAGGGAAGAGGAGCGATTGGTGGAATGATGATGTAAAGAGAGTAGTAAGGGAGAAAAAGTTAGCATATGAGAAGTTTTTACAAAGTAGAAGTGATGCAAGGAGGGAAGAGTATATGGAGAAAAAGAGAGAGGTTAAGAGAGTGGTGAAGCAATGTAAAAAGAGAGCAAATGAGAGAGTGGGTGAGATGTTATCAACAAATTTTGTTGAAAATAAGAAAAAGTTTTGGAGTGAGATTAACAAGTTAAGAAAGCCTAGAGAACAAATGGATTTGTCAGTTAAAAATAGGAGAGGAGAGTTATTAAATGGAGAGTTAGAGGTATTGGGAAGATGGAGGGAATATTTTGAGGAATTGTTAAATGTTGATGAAGATAGGGAAGCTGTGATTTCGTGTATAGGACAAGGAGGAATAACATCTTGTAGGAGTGAGGAAGAGCCAGTTGTGAGTGTGGGGGAAGTTCGTGAGGCAGTAGGTAAAATGAAAGGGGGTAAGGCAGCCGGGATTGATGGGATAAAGATAGAAATGTTAAAAGCAGGTGGGGATATAGTTTTGGAGTGGTTGGTGCAATTATTTAATAAATGTATGGAAGAGGGTAAGGTACCTAGGGATTGGCAGAGAGCATGCATAGTTCCTTTGTATAAAGGCAAAGGGGATAAAAGAGAGTGCAAAAATTATAGGGGGATAAGTCTGCTGAGTATACCTGGTAAAGTGTATGGTAGAGTTATTATTGAAAGAATTAAGAGTAAGACGGAGAATAGGATAGCAGATGAACAAGGAGGCTTTAGGAAAGGTAGGGGGTGTGTGGACCAGGTGTTTACAGTGAAACATATAAGTGAACAGTATTTAGATAAGGCTAAAGAGGTCTTTGTGGCATTTATGGATTTGGAAAAGGCGTATGACAGGGTGGATAGGGGGGCAATGTGGCAGATGTTGCAAGTGTATGGTGTAGGAGGTAGGTTACTGAAAGCAGTGAAGAGTTTTTACGAGGATAGTGAGGCTCAAGTTAGAGTATGTAGGAAAGAGGGAAATTATTTCCCAGTAAAAGTAGGCCTTAGACAAGGATGTGTGATGTCACCGTGGTTGTTTAATATATTTATAGATGGGGTTGTAAGAGAAGTAAATGCGAGGGTCTTGACAAGAGGCGTGGAGTTAAAAGATAAAGAATCACACACAAAGTGGGAGTTGTCACAGCTGCTCTTTGCTGATGACACTGTGCTCTTGGGAGATTCTGAAGAGAAGTTGCAGAGATTGGTGGATGAATTTGGTAGGGTGTGCAAAAGAAGAAAATTAAAGGTGAATACAGGAAAGAGTAAGGTTATGAGGATAACAAAAAGATTAGGTGATGAAAGATTGAATATCAGATTGGAGGGAGAGAGTATGGAGGAGGTGAACGTATTCAGATATTTGGGAGTGGACGTGTCAGCGGATGGGTCTATGAAAGATGAGGTGAATCATAGAATTGATGAGGGAAAAAGAGTGAGTGGTGCACTTAGGAGTCTGTGGAGACAAAGAACTTTGTCCTTGGAGGCAAAGAGGGGAATGTATGAGAGTATAGTTTTACCAACGCTCTTATATGGGTGTGAAGCATGGGTGATGAATGTTGCAGCGAGGAGAAGGCTGGAGGCAGTGGAGATGTCATGTCTGAGGGCAATGTGTGGTGTGAATATAATGCAGAGAATTCGTAGTTTGGAAGTTAGGAGGAGGTGCGGGATTACCAAAACTGTTGTCCAGAGGGCTGAGGAAGGGTTGTTGAGGTGGTTCGGACATGTAGAGAGAATGGAGCGAAACAGAATGACTTCAAGAGTGTATCAGTCTGTAGTGGAAGGAAGGCGGGGTAGGGGTCGGCCTAGGAAAGGTTGGAGGGAGGGGGTAAAGGAGGTTTTGTGTGCGAGGGGCTTGGACTTCCAGCAGGCATGCGTGAGCGTGTTTGATAGGAGTGAATGGAGACAAATGGTTTTTAATACTTGACGTGCTGTTGGAGTGTGAGCAAAGTAACATTTATGAAGGGGTTCAGGGAAACCGGCAGGCCGGACTTGAGTCCTGGAGATGGGAAGTACAGTGCCTGCACTCTGAAGGAGGGGTGTTAATGTTGCAGTTTAAAAACTGTAGTGTAAAGCACCCTTCTGGCAAGACAGTGATGGAGTGAATGATGGTGAAAGTTTTTCTTTTTCGGGCCACCCTGCCTTGGTGGGAATCGGCCAGTGTGATAATAAATAAAAAACCATTTGTCTCCATTCACTCCTATCAAACACACTCACGCATGCCCGCTGGAAGTCCAAGCCCCTCGCACACAAAACCTCCTTTACCCCCTCCCTCCAACCTTTCCTAGGCCGACCCCTACCCCGCCTTCCTTCCACTACAGACTGATACACTCTTGAAGTCATTCTGTTTCACTCCATTCTCTCTACATGTCCGAACCACCTCAACAACCCTTCCTCAGCCCTCTGGACAACAGTTTTGGCAATCCCGCGCCTCCTCCTAACTTCCAAACCACGAATTCTCTGCATTATATTCACGCCACACATTGCCCTCAGACATGACATCTCCACTGCCTCCAGCCTTCTCCTCGCTGCAACATTCATCACCCATGCTTCACAACCATAGAATAAATAAACATACATATGAGATGTGGTAGCCAGATAACTTGTACGATTGACGGCAAGAATAACATTTTCTCTAGTCCAACATAAGAGAAAATGTGTTACTGGGGGTAACTGTAGAAAATTATTCCTTTTGTATATAAGTTTATATATACAGTGGACCCCCGCATAACGATATTAATCCGTTCCTGAGAGCTCATTGTTATGCGAAATTATCGTTATGCGAATGAATTTTCCCCATAAGAAATAATGGAAATCAAATTAATCCGTGCAAGACACCCCAAAGTATGAAAAAAAAAATTTTTACCACATGAAATATTAATTTTAATACACACAAACTGAAAAAGACATGCACAGTTACATGACACTTACCTTTATTGAAGATCTGGTGATGATTGATGGGATGGGAGGAGGAGAGAGTCTTAGTGTTTAGAAGGGGAATCCCCTTCCATTAAGACTTGAGGTGTCAAGTCCTTTTCTGGGGTTACTTCCCTTCTTCTTTTAATGCCACTAGGACCAGCTTCAGAGTCACTGGACTTCTGTCGCACAACATATCTGTCCATAGTGGCCTGTACCTCTCGTTCCTTTATGACTTTCCTAAAGTGTTTCACAACATTGTCAGTGTAATAGTCACCAGCACGGCTTGCAATAGCTGTGTTAGGGTGATTGTCATCAAAAAAGGTTTGCACTTTAAGCCACATTGCACACATTTCCTTAATCTTTGAAGTAGGCAACTTCTTCAATTTCTCTCTCCCCTCCTCCGAAGCAGTTTCCTCAGGTCTGGCCTCTTGCTGTTGAAGTTGATCTAGCAGCTCATCAGTGGTTAGTTCTTCATTGTCCTCCTCCACCAACTCTTCCACATCATCCCCACTAACCTCCAACCCCAAGGACTTTCCCAATGCCACAATGGATTCCTCAACTGGCATAGGATTCCCAGGGTTAGCCTCAAACCCTTCAAAATCCCTTTGGTCTACACATTCTGGCCACAGTTTCTTCCAAGCAGAGTTCAAGGTCCTCTTAGTCACTCCCTCCCAAGCCTTACCTATAAGGTTTACACAATTGAGGATATTAAAGTGCTCTCTCCAAAACTCTCTTAGAGTCAATTGAGTTTCTGAGGTCACTACAAAGCACCTTTCAAACAGAGCTTTTGTGTACAGTTTTTTGAAGTTTGCAATAACCTGCTGGTCCATGGGCTGCAGGAGAGGAGTGGTATTAGGAGGCAAAAACTTCACCTTAATGAAGCTCATGTCCCCATAAAGTCGCTCTGCCACGTCTGTAGGATGACCAGGGGCATTGTCTAACACCAGGAGGCACTTAAGGTCTAATTTCTTTTCAGTTAGGTAATTTTTCACATTGGGGGCAAATGCTTGGTGTAACCAGTCATAGAAAAAGTCCCTAGTGACCCATGCCTTACTGTTTGCCCTCCACAGCACACACAAATTAGCCTTGAGGATATTCTTTTGCCTGAACGCTCTGGGAGTTTCTGAGTGATACACTAATAAAGGCTTCACTTTGCAATCACCACTAGCATTGGAACACATCAACAGAGTAAGCCTGTCTTTCATAGGCTTATGTCCTGGGAGTGCCTTTTCCTCCTGAGTAATGTAGGTCCTGCTTGGCATTTTCTTCCAAAACAGGCCTGTTTCATCACAATTAAACACTTGTTCAGGTTTCAGTCCTTCACTGTCTATGTACTCCTTGAATTCCTGCACATATTTTTCAGCTGCTTTGTGGTCCGAACTGGCAGCCTCACCATGCCTTATCACACTATGTATGCCACTACGCTTCTTAAATCTCTCAAACCAACCTTTGCTGGCCTTAAATTCACTCACATCATCACTAGTTGCAGGCATTTTTTTAATTAAATCCTCATGCAACTTCCTAGCCTTTTCACTTATGATCACTTGAGAGATGCTATCTCCTGCTATCTGTTTTTCATTTATCCACACCAATAAGAGTCTCTCAACATCTTCCATCACTTGCGATCTCTGTTTCGAAAACACAGTTGAACCTTTGGCAAGAACAGCTTCCTTGATTGCCGTTTTGTTGGACACAATAGTAGCGATGGTTGATTGGGGTTTACTATACAACCTGGCCAGCTCGGAGACACGCACTCCACTTTCATACTTAGCAATGATCTCTTTCTTCATCTCTATAGTAATTCTCACCCTTATTCCTGTAGGGTTGGCACTAGAAGCTTTCTTGGGGCCCATGGTCACTTATTTTGCAGATAAAATCACCAAAAACACTGTAATAATACGAAATGTTCCGATTGTATGCTTGGATGTTACCGCGGAGGCTGGCTGGTAAACAATGCCACCGGCGGAACATGTGAGGCTGGCTCAGGCCGCACATTAGACGCGTCTCGGACGAATAGCGTTGAGCGGGTTTTTTAGCGGTATGCGAGGCAAAATCTTAGCGATAAAATGTATCGGTATGCGGATTTAACGTTATGTGATGCCAACGGTATGCGGGGGTCCACTGTATCCGATTGTAATGACACCAAAAAAACGAAATTTGATGGAAAACTGATGGAATTATGCTCTCGCGAAGTTAGCGACCTCGGCTCTGTTTACAAATCGGCAATTTCGCCCACTTTGAGCCCTATTTTCGGCTAATTCCATTGTTCCAGTCGCCCAAACTCATAGCTATTTCTTTAGAACTCCATTTTTTCTATCGATTGAGTACAAGAAACTGCCCATTTACTGATTTTAACTACCTAATAATGTGGTCAGAAATTTGCAATTTGGTCAATTTCACGAAAACTAAAAAATATGACAATTTCAAAATAAGGTCCAGAATGAACAATGCAGACATTCCTGGCTCTAAATTAACATTTTCTTTGTTCATCAGTCATGTCTCCAGGCCCCTCTGATATTACTCTTGCTTTCTATTTTGAATTTTTATTCAAACAAAAAATAGAAGACTTACTATTATGCAGACTACTGCAATACTGTAATAATTGTATAAATAACATCAACCCATTCATGACTGCATATTAGAATGGCTAGTTGGACATTTATTGGACAATGGCATCATTTGTTTACTTTTGAACATTGGCAAAAATCAAACATTTCCCCTACTTTGAGCTCCATTTCAAGGTTATTTTTATAGTAAAATCAATCAAAAACAGCTCTATTTCTGTAATATGTTTTCCATTCTATCAAATGAGACCAAGAAAACGAGAATACAACCATAAATACTATACGAAAATAGACCACAAAGTCGGCATTTTAATTAAAAAAAACGGTCAGAGTTTTTTTTTTCTCATTATGCACTGCGTGCTCCAGGATTTTTTTTATATGGTGCACACTGACCACACAGACCCATTCTCTCACATGTGGGCCTACCAGCTTTCTCCTGCTTGATTTGAAGCCGCTAGAATTTATGAGTATATATACGTCAAACACGGCAATACAATGGTACCATATAGTATGGTACAATGGTGCCATAGGGTGCAATTGTACCATATGGCACAATGGCACCATATGATACAATAGTACCATATGGTACAATGGCACCATATGATACAATAGTACCATATGGGTACATGATACAATGGTACCATATGATACAATGGTTCCATATGGTACAATGACACCATTTGGTACAATGGTACCATATGATACAATGGTACCACATGGTGCAATGGTACCTTATGGTACCATATGGTACCATATGATGCAATGGTACCATATGGTACATTGTACCATACAGTACAATGATACCATATCGTTCATTGTACCATATGGTACTGTTGTATTCAACACAATAAACACTAATATTTTCATTATTATTTTGTTTACAATAGTTGTTTACAACAAAAATATGCAAAAATGTTGTATATTAGTAATGTTCTATTATATATTTACAAGTGTACAGGAACTTGACGTGTTCCTTGAGGTGGATGACAAAGCACTTTGTCTCGGAAACTGCGGAGTCAGTAGCTAGCTTGCGTCGCCACTCACTCAGTCTTGGCTGGTGTCTCATGCCACCAACACCTATTGACCATATGGTACACGGTATCATATGTTACAGGGTACCATATGGTACATTGTACTATATGGTATAGGGTACCATGCAGTACAGGATAACATATGGTGCAGGGTACCATATGGTACAGGGTACCATATGGTACAGGGTACCATATGGTACAGGGTACCATATGGTACAGGGTACCATACAGTACAGGACACCATATGGTACAGATACAGGGATAACTATGGAAATAAGTCACCCTGACTTTTTTGGGTTATCCTAAGATTTTATACGTATGCTGCTATGTATGATAATCTATGTAATTGTATTTCTGTACACCTGAATAAACTTACTCAAGTGCATGTGGCATCATAAGTAAGTTTATTTAGTTATACACAAATAAAGTTACATAGAATATCATACTTAGCAGCATATGTTTGGAGAACCTAGGATAACCCAAAAAAGTCAGACAGACTTATTTCCATTAGGGTCCCTGTACCCTGTACCATATGGTATAATGTACCATATGGTACAATGTACTATATGGTACATTGTACCATATGGTACATTGTACCATATGGTACCATTGTACCATATGATACCATTGTATGACATGTCACCATTGTACCATATGGTACCATTGTACCATATGGCACAATGGTACCATATGGTTCAAAACCATAGAATTCATCTTCAGCTCCACTTCCATCAGTCTTAGAACTGTAAGTTGTGAAGAGGAGAGTCAGAATTCGCCCGGAGAGTGAGTGGGGAGTGAGAGCTTCCTTGCCGCCAGGCACTATGAACAAAGCTACTTTGCCGGCGTTCCCACAATGCCATGCGGGCGTCCAGATTTTTTCTATGGTGTGCACACTGACCACCCAGACCCATTCTCTCAGATGTAGGCCTACCAGCCTTCTCGCTAAATTTGACGGCGCTAGAATTTTGGCATAGATCTACGGTTTGGACCCTGAACGTAAAGCCGTAAGTAATCTACGGGACGGACCCTGAAAGGTCTCACCCTAGATTAAGACTGGTCCTTACTGGATAGGGAAGGTGGAGGAAAAATTACTAAACTGCAGCATCTTTGTATGACTAACCCAGCCATAAAAGCCTTCCTATGTAGGCAAAGAAACCAATGACCTACTTGGAAGGGAAATCAAAAGACTAAACTGAGCTAAGAAGTCATAGCAAGGTCCAGATCTGATGTTTTAGGAGTAAAACTGATAGATTGTGTTACCTGTAATGGTTCATCAGAATCAATTCCTAGAATATATGTAACATACCTGTAATAATTCTCTTTCCCTCATGAAGCCAGTAAGGGGAGATGCCCAACCTTCAGAGAGTACTTGAAGCCATTGTAAATCTAATTTGGTGATATTGATAGAGAGAAGTGAATCTGCTTCCTCTTTGGCACTTGTTAATTTGTTGTCTGGGACAAACAATTCCTTAACTGTTTCTGTTATAGATTTTGGAATGATACCCTGAAAAGAAAGCATTACCAGCATCAGAAACAGAATATGGTAACTGTACATCAAGAAATTGACAAAATAAGTTCTGAAGAGAATTTAGTTTACTAACAGGAAATATTATGCTTATTTTTATCTCTTCCCCAGCAACACAATGCCATCCTTAAGCAACATGTATGTACATTTTATGTCAAAACTAATAGCTTGTACACTTTTTGAAAGGTCGTCTGTTATTCTGGATTCAAAGGAACACAAACGCAATGACAACAAAAAAGGCAGATTCACTTACACAATGATAACATTACATACTGTACATATTTACAATATACAAAGCTGTAAGTAGGACAGACGTAAACAATTTAATACAGAACAGAGTGAAACTTAATTATTCACTATGAGGGTATTCTTTTAACAAAACCAGTCATACCACGGTCCCATAGACTGGTTCAAGAATTTACTATTCATGGACCCACTGCCCAGCAGCCAGTGTACCCGAGTCATAATGAAAATATATGAAAGAAAAAATTATGTTTAATATAATGTACAAATGTTAATTTTATACAAATTATATTTATTTTTTAAAATAACAGTCTTCTCTCACTAAGGTTGGGTGAGGGAAAAAACAAGACAAGAAAACAGTCACTATCACTCATTCAAATAATTGTGTCTTTCCAGAAGTGTAGAAACATCATATTTTAAATGATCCTCCAAATTGCAACATCCCCACCACTCCTTCAGAGTGCAAGCTCTGTACTTCCTATATCCAGGACTCATCCAGCAAATTGGTTTCTCTAAATCCCTTCCAAAATGTTACCTTACTAAAGATTTAAGATCAAATCACAAAAAACACTTGTCTCCACTCAACTCTAGCATACTCACACAAGTCTGTTGAATGCTCATGCCCCTAGCCCTCAAAAACTTTTTTTTTAACCCCTCCTCCCTTAAACCTTTCCTGGGACGACTTCCACCCCAGGATTATATACAATTTTGGTCATCCTATTTTGCTTCATCCTCTTTAAATGTCCAAATCACCTCAATCCCTCCTCAGTCCTTTGAACTGTACACCTCTGGTAACTCTACACATCTTCAGAATACTTTGCATAGCATTCACACTGAGTACTGCTCTCAAGCATGACATCTGTACTGCCTTTAGTTTCCTCCTTGCTGCAATATTCAGAACTTACTCCTCAAACATAAAAGTGTTGGTACCACTATATTCTAGTATATTCTCCTCTTTGCCCTCATAGATGAACCTCTTTCTTTCCACATGTGCTTCAACACACTGCCTACCTGTTTTCCCTTGTCTGTCTTATGGTTCAACCTATTATTCATAAATTATTCATAATTATTTATTAACAAATCCACTCCCAAATCTCTGAATACATCCACTTCTTCCATATTCTCTCCTTCCAATCTAGTATCCAATCTTTCACTGCCTAGATATTTTACTACTCTCAAAAACTTGCTCTTTTATATATTCAGTTTTAATTTTTTTCCTTTACATACCTTCCAAATGCCTCCACCAGCATTTGCAACTCCTCTTCAAAATTTTCCAAAAGAACTGCAACAACAGCAAAGAGTAGTTATGATACCTCAGATGCATTATCTTTTAATCTCGCACCTCTCCTAAACTGTAGCATTCACTTCTTTTACAACCCCATCTATAAATGTTAAACAACCATAGTGACATCACGCAACCTTGTCCAAGGTTTATTTTCATTGGGAAACATTCCCCCCTTCTCTCATACTATTTTGTTGCTCGCACCCAAGCTGACTTGTCTACAACTACAGATAACACCCGAGATCTCTTCACCCCAAACGGCAACATAGATTACAACTCATCAACACCCAAAGGTATAGCCCAGGAATTCAGTCCTCAACAACAACCTGACTCCATTGATAAAATTCTACAGGAAAATAGTATGCTAAGACGGCAAAACGAAACCTATGAAACACTCATTGGGGACCTAGAGCACTCTCTATACGTATACCCAAAACACGAGGATTAAAGATCTAGAATGCCATCTTACGACACAAAACTCAAAGATTAGTGAACTAGAAAACAAACTGACATCATTAATAAACTCGTCTAAAGAACATACAAACCTGCACTCAACTATAAACACACATACTAAACAAATAAATTCCCTCACCACCAAGCTGTCAGAAGCTATGCAAGATTGGAAGTTAAACATGGAATCCCAGTGGAATGCATACTTTCAGTATCAAAGGAATATGATTGAACAAGACAAGTTCCTAGACTCTGTCATTTTTAACCAGTTCTACCTTACCACCAGATACAACCAATGAGAATTGCACCATCAAAGCACTCCAGATAATAAAAATGAGATAAAAGTTAACATTGAAACTAGTGATATCAAGGAGGCCCGACTGCTGGGCAAGCCGGGTCAAAAGCAAAGTGTTAGGTTAAAATTCAATTCCATTGATGTAAAAAATGATCTAATAAGTTACTCCATCAAGAAGAGGAGTAATGTGCATGTAAATGAGAGCCTAACTAAAAAAAATGACAAAACCTATTATACAGACTTCGAAAACTTAAGCGTGATAACGCATCAATAAAACAGTGCTTTACTCGTGATGGCATTATCGTGGTAAAATTATCAGACACGGGTCGTAGGTTTGAAATAACAAATGATCAAGAACCAGCATGTTTCCTCTCATTCACTGGTTTGACTGAACCTTGTTAACCCTTTGAGGGTCACCAGGCCCTCTCAGAGACTTGTTCTCAGGGTCGCCAAAAAAAAAAAAAAAAAAAGGAAAAGATAGAGAATCTTTTCCCGATCATAATGACACCAAAAGTATGAAATTTGATGGAAAACTTACAGAATTATGCTCTCGTGAAGTTAGCGGTCTCGACGATGTTTATGCATCGGCGATTTTGCCCACTTTGAGCCCTATTTTCGGCCAATTCCAGTGTACTAGTCGACAAAATTCATAACTATTTCGCTAGAACTCCGTTTTTTCTATCTAATGAGTACAAGAAACCACTCATTTACCGATTTCAACTATCCAATAAAGTGGTCAGAATTTAGCAATTTTGCCAATTTCACACAAATTTCAAAAGATGCCAATTTCCAAATAGGGTCCAGAATAAACAAGACATTCCTAGCACTAAAATAACATTTCCTCTGTTCATTAGTCACATCCCCATGCCCCTCTTACATTTCTTTTGCTTTCCACTTTGAATTTTTATTCTCACAAAAAAATAGAAGATTTACTGTTATGCAGACTACTGTATTAGTGTAGAAATGGTATAAATAATACCAGCGCACTTGTGAAAGAATATTAGATTCACCAAAATGCATGGCATGATTTGTTTACTTTTGAATTTTGGCAAAAATTGAACATTTCTGCTACTTTGAGCTCAATTTCAATGGAATATTATGAAATATTTCGTATGAACAAGTGAGGGGACTGTCACTCACTGGTAAACAATGGCACACTGGCTGGGTAGGGCGAGGCGGCTCGGAGCCACGTGTACGCGTCTGGGACGAATGACTATTTGCGAGTCAACGACGATTCGCGACCCAATGTTTTGATGAAAATAACGTTACGATTTCCAAAAATCACGACTATTGAGCTTTACGATTATCGAGAGTCCACCGTACTTACTGAAACCTGGCTCAGATAAGATTTGACAGACATATTTACCATAACTGGTTACACAGCCATACATAACTGCAGGCCTGACCAATTAGGAGGAGCAATGCCATCTATTACTCTGATGAACTAGAATGTATGAAATCAACTAATGTACAGGACGAAAACGGTGAATATATAATAGCTAAATTCACATCAAGAACACTTAAGAAACCCATAACAGTTGGTGCAGTCTATAGACTACCACACTCAAACACTTACACTTTTAGCAGTAACCTCAGAAACATGATAATTGAGTCAGAGTTGAATAAACACCATCTGATACTAGCAGGAGACTTCAACATCAACCTTATCCAATCAACTGACCCTCCAGTAGCTGATTTCACAAATGCTATGAACAACAGCTTGTTGCTACCCTCTATAACAAAGCCAATAAGAATCTCCGAGACAAGTGCCTCGTTACTTGACCATATCTGGACCGACACGATATCTCCACTACAAGCAGGTACAATCACAGACAACACCACAGACCACTACCCTACCTTTCTCATAACCAACTTATCTAAACTGCCTCAAGAAACAAGAAAGATCTCATTTCGCCTGCATGATGAGACATCGATAAATAACCTAAAACTAGCACTAGGTGGCATTGATTGGCAGAGAAAGTTATCTGACAGATATAAAAATTTTTTTTACATAAAACCCTAAACCTCTATAACAAACACTGCCCAATCAAAACGAAATAGATCACAGAAAAGAGGCTAAACAGCTCATGGCTAACAAAAAGTATCCTCAAATCTATTAATAAAAAACACCAAATTGAAAAACAGTTAAGATTAGGCTTAATTACTAAAGAATTTACTAAAACATACACATCAATACTCACAAAACTAATACGTAAATCAATCAAAGCAAATGTATTATAAAAATTATACAGTGGACCCCCGCATAGCGAACTTAATCCGTGCAAGAGGGCTGGCTGTTATGCGAAATGTTCGCTATGCGAATGAATTTTCCCCATAAGAAATAATGGAAATAAAATTAATCCGTGCAAGACACCCAAAAGTATGAAAAAAAAATTTTTTTTACCACAAAAAAATGTTAATTTTAGTACACACAAACTGAAAAAGGCATGCACAATTACATGACACTTACTTTTATTGAAGATCTGGTGATGATTGATGGGATGGGAGGAGGGGAGAGAGAGTGTTAGTGTTTAGAAGGGGAATCCCCTTCCATTAGGACTTGAGGTAGCAAGTCCTTTTCTGGGGTTACTTCCCTTCTTCTTTTAATGCCACTAGGACCAGCTTCAGAGTCACTGGACTTCTTTCGCACAACATATCTGTCCATAGTGGCCTGTACCTCTCGTTCCTTTATGATTTGTCTAAAGTGGTTCACAACAGTGTCATTGTAACAGTCACCAGCACGGCTTGCAATAGCTGTGTGAGGGTGATTTTCATCAAAAAAGGTTTGCACTTCAAGCCATTTTGCACACATTTCCTTAATCTTTGAAGTAGGCAATTCCTTCAATTTCTCTCTCCCCTCCTTTGAACCAGTTTCCCCAGGTCTGGCCTCTTGCTCTTGAAGTTGATCTATCAGCTCATCAGTGGTTAGTTCTTCATTGTCCTCCTCCACCAACTCTTCCACATCCTCCCCACTAACCTCCAACCCCAAGGACTTCCCCAATTCCACAATTGATTCCTCAACTGGTATACTACTCCTCTCAGGGTTAGCCTCAAACCCTTCAAAATCCCTTTTGTCTACACATTCTGGCCACAGTTTCTTCCAAGCAGAGTTCAAGGTTCTCTTAGTCACTCCCTCCCAAGCCTTACCTATAAGGTTTACACAATTGAGGATATTAAAGTGATCCTTCCAAAACTCTTTTAGAGTCAATCGAGTGTCTGTGGTCACTTCAAAGCACTTTTGAAACAGAGCTTTTGTGTACAGTTTCTTGAAGTTGGAAATGACCTGCTGGTCCATGGGCTGCAGGAGAGGAGTGGTATTAGGAGGCAAAAACTTCACCTTAATGAAGCTCATGTCCCCATAAAGTCGCTCTGCCACGTCTGTAGGATGACCAGGGGCATTGTCTAACACCAGGAGGCACTTAAGGTCTAATTTCTTTTCAGTTAGGTAATCTTTCACATTGGGGGCAAATGCATGGTGTAACCAGTTATAGAAAAATTCCCTAGTGACCCATGCCTTACTGTTTGCCCTCCACAGCACACACAAATTATCCTTGAGGACATTCTTTTGCCTGAACGCTCTGGGAGTTTCAGAGTGATACACTAATAAAGGCTTAACTTTGCAATCACCACTAGCATTGGCACACATCAACAAAGTAAGCCTGTCTTTCATAGGCTTATGTCCTGGGAGTGCCTTTTCCTCCTGAGTAATGTAGGTCCTGCTTGGCATTTTCTTCCAGAACAGGCCTGTTTCATCACAATTAAACACTTGTTCAGGTTTCAGTCCTTCAGTTTCTATGTACTCCTTGAATTCATGCACATATTTTTCAGCCGCTTTGTGGTCCGAACTGGCAGCCTCACCATGCCGTATCACACTATGGATGCCACTACGCTTCTTAAATCTCTCAAACCAACCTTTGCTGGCCTTAAATTCACTCACATCATCACTAGTTGCAGGCATTTTTTTAATTAAATCGTCATGCAACTTCCTAGCCTTTTCACATATGATCGCTTGAGAGACGCTATCTCCTGCTAGCTGTTTTTCATTTATCCACACCAATAAGAGTCTCTCAACATCTTCCATCACTTGCGATCTTTGTTTCGAAAACACAGTTAAACCTTTGGCAACAACAGCTTCCTTGATTGCCGTTTTCTTGCCCACAATAGAAGAGATGGTTGATTTTGGTTTCTTGTACAACCTGACCAGGTCGGTGATACGTACTCCACTTTCATACTTATCAATGATCTCTTTCTTCATTTCAATGGGTATTCTTACCCTTTGAGGTGTAGGGTTGGCACTAGAAGCTTTCTTGGGGCCCATGGTCACTTATTTTCCAGAAACAGCACCGAAAACACTGTAATAATACGAAATATTCCGAGTGTATGCTTGAATGTTACCGCGGAGGCTGGCTGGTAAACAATGGGACGGGCGGCACATGTGAGGCTGGCTGAGGGCGCACATTGGACGCGTCTCGGACGAAGGCCGCTGAGCGGGTTTTTGTCCACTATGCGGGGCAAAATTTTAGCGAACAAAGCGTCCGCTATGCGGATTGTTCGCTATGCAAGGCGTCCGCTATGCGGGGGTCCACTGTACTTCCTACGAAAAGCATTTGACACAGGTGACCACAATCTCTTGCACCTCAAACTGAATCATTACGGCATAAGAGGACATTCTCTTGACTACCTAAAATCCTATCTTAATGACAGACACCAGTATGTACATGCAAATGGAGTCAACTCCACTATCCAACCTGTAGCTGTAGGAGTACCCCAGGGTGGTGTCCTAGGCCCACTCCTCTTTCTCGTCTACATCAATGATCTCCCCAATGCATCCCAACTCTTTAAACCAGTTCTATTCGCAGATAACACTACATATGTCTACTCCCATTCAGACCTAGCTGTGCTTGTAAACATTGTAAACAATGAACTGCTAAAGATATATGCTTGGATGACGACCAACAAACTCACTCTCAACTTAGACAAAACATACTTCATGCTGTTTGGCAACAGAGCCTCAAATATTCAACTCAACATACTGTTAAACGGTTCCCCTATATCAAGACACACGGAGGGCAAATTTCTAGGTCTTCTCCTTGACTGTAATCTTAAATTTCAGTCCCATACCCAAGAAAATTTCCAAATCAGTAGGAATCTTTTCCAAGATATGATACTATGTACCACAAACGACTCTCCTTACCCTGTACCACTCTCTAATATATCCTTACCTCACCTATGGTATTTGTGCCTGGGGCTCAACCACTGCCAACCACCTTAGATCCTTAACCCTTTCAGGGTTTCGGCTGTACTAGTACGGCTTACGCACCAGGGTCCATGACGTACTAGTACTCATAAATTCTAGTGCCTTCAAAACTAGTGAAAGCTGGTAGGCCTACATATGAAAGAATGGGTCTATGTGGTCAGTGTGCGCAGTAAAAAAAAGTCCTGCAGCACACAGTGCGTAATGAGAAAAAAAAACTTCGACCGTGTTTTTGGATTAAAACAGCGACTTTGCACTGTATTTTCGTATGGTATTTATTGCTGTATTCTGGTTTTCCTGGTCTCATTGTATAGAATGGAAGATATACTACAGAAATTGAGATGATTTTGACTGGTTTTACAATGAAAAGTACCTTGAAATTGAGCTCAAAGTAGCAGAAATGTTTGATTTTTACCAAAGTTCAAAAGTAAACAAATCATGCAAAGCGTCCAATACACGTCAACTGGCGAGTCTAATATTCTTTCACAAGTGCCGATATTATTTATACCATTTCTACACTAATGCAGTAGTCTGCATAACAGTAAATCTTCTATTTTTGTGAGAATAAAAATTCAAAATGGAAAGCAAAAGAATGTAAGAGGGGCATGGGGACGTGACTAATGAACAGAGGAAATGTTATTTTAGTCCCAGAAATGTCTTTCTTGTTTATTCTGGACCCTATTTGGAAATTGGCATCTTTTGAAATGTGTGGGAAATTGGCAAAATTGCTAAATTCTGACCACTGTATTGGATAGTTGAAATCGGTAAATTGGTAGCTTCTTGTACTCATTCGATAGAAAAAATGGAGTTCTAGCGAAATAGTTATGATTTTTGTCGACTAGTACATTGGAATTGGCCGAAAATAGGGCTCAAAGTGGGCAAAATCTCCAATGCGTAAACATCGTCGAGACCGTTAACTTTGCGAGAGCATAATTCCGTAAGTTTTCCATCAAATTTCATACTTTTGGTGTCATTATGATCGGGAAAAGATTCTCTATCTTTTCATAAGATTTTTTTTTTTTTTTTTTTTAAATTTTGGCGACCCTGAGAACAAGTCTCTGAGAGAGCCTGTGGACCCTGAAAGGGTTAATAATCCAACAAAAAGCTGCTGTGCGGGTGATAACCAGCTCCTGTGCTAGACACCCCACCCCACCACTTTTCAAAAGACTCGACATGCTAAATATACAAGACATATACTCTTATTATTGTGCCTACTACATATACAGAACTTTAAACTCCACTGTAAACCCTCTCTTAAAACTACTCCTTGACAGTTACAACAGAATGCACAGTCACAATACAAGGCATAAGGCACTCTTCAACATCCCTACGAGTCAGTCTCTCACTATGCAAGAACGCTGTGCACATGAAAGGCCCAAAGATCTGGAACTTGCTAGCAGAACAAGTCAAGGATCCCCAGACAGCTTATAAATTTAGGACTTTGCTAAAAAATCATCTTACCTCACAATATTAACCAAATCAACCAAACATCTGCTAACTTGTTTTATCATGTGACCTTAGGCTCTTAATTCTGCCAATCCATAAAATCATTTTGTTTCTCAATATTAACCAAATCTGCCAAAACATCTGCTAATTAGTCTTATCATGTGACCTCCTGGCTTTTAATTCTGCCATTCCACAAAATATTACCACCTGCACCATTACTTGTAAGTTAGATTTTGTACTAAGCTTAAATAAGATTATATTAAGTTCAAATAAGACTGTAAAACAGCTAACAACTATTCTTTGTTTAGTTTTAAGTATAATTACTATGTACTATTATCTTATTTAGGATTAGTTTGCCCGAAATGCCTCAGCATAATAGTGGCTATCTTTATACTTAGCAAATCAAAATTGTAATTACACATTGTAACCTTTACAAAGAAAAAACTTTATTTATTGATTTATTATAAAAAATCAGACACATCTGGGGTTCTTTATTGTTAGGTTTTTGGGCTCTTTTTATAGCTACTGTTCCCTACTGTAGTTTTATTTCCTGACTTAGTATATGCTGAGCCTTCGGAACTGAGTCCAGAGGTGAGAAGTACAATGCCTGCACTCTAAAGGAGGGGTTTGGGATATTTGGTACTTAGAGGGACATCTAAACTGTCGTATCTGCATGCCTCTAGCAAGACAGTAAGTGTGAATGATGGTGAAAGGTGTTTCTTTTTTGGGTCACCCTACCTTGGTAGAAGACAGCCAGCAGGTAAAAAAAAAAAAAAAATCAACAATGTAAGTTGCTCTGGTTTGTTCAATGTGTGCATTACCTTGTACACAGGAGTACAACAATAATGATAAGATAAATGTTAAAGGTAAGGTTGAGATCATGGTGCTAAATTTTATGACAACAATAACAGTGACAGAAGTGTCATAAGAAGAGCAGAGTATATGGAGAGTAAAAGAAAGGTGAAGAGAGTGGTGAGAGAGCATAAAAGGAGAGCAGATGATAGAGTGGGAGAGGCAATGTCAAGAAATTTTAATGAAAACAAGAAAAAATTTTGGAGTGAGATAAGTTAAGAAAGCCTAGGGAACGAATGAATTTGTCAGTTAAAAACAGAGTAGGGGAGTTAGTAGATGGGGAGCTGGATGTATTGGGTAGATGGCGGGAATATTTTGAGGAACTTTTAAATGTCAATGAAGGGAGGCAGTCATTTCATGCACTGGCCAGGGAGGTATAACATCTTTTAGGAGTGAACAAGAGCAGGATGCAAGTGTGGGGGACATGTGTGAGGCATTACATAGAATGAAAGGGGGTAAAGCAGCAGGAACTGACAGGATCATGACAGAAATGTTAAAAGCAGGAGGGGATATAGTGTTGGGTGGTTGGTATTTTTGTTTAATAAATGTATGGTTTTCGAGACCTGACGAGTTGTTGGAGTGTGAGTAGGGTAATACGTATTTAGTGAAGGGATTCAGGGAAACCAGTTATTTTTATACAGCCGGACTTGAGTTCTGGAAATGGGAAGTACAATGCCTGCACTTTAAATGAGGGGTTTGGGATATTGGCAGTTTGGAGGGATGTGTAATAGGATGGTATATATATAATTAGGGCCCTGATATATTCTATAGGGAGTTTATTATATTATTTCAGGTCACTTTTTATATTGTATCTTTATATATGCTTCTAAACTGTTGTATCTGGGCACCTCAGGAAAAACAGAGATTATGTATGAGTGAGGTGAAAGTGATGAAAGATGATGATGAAAGTATTTTCGTTTTGGGGATTTTCTTTCTGTTTGGGTAACCCTGCCTAGGTGGGAGACGGCAGACTTGTTGAAAAAAAAAATAACAGTGACAATATTAGTAATAAATAATAATAGTAAACATAATAACTGCATTACTTTTTTTTTACACAAGAGTTTTACAAGGTTAGGTTAAGGGTTCCTAACTTTACGTATTTACGAGCTAAGAGCTGTTACCTACATCGGCTCATTTTAAAGCCTTTTTATTAATGTGAGACATACAATTAGGGAACAGGATGAAGTTGGAGCCATCTGTGGGCCAGCAATTTCATCTAGTCAACTGACTATTTTGTTGATGTCATTATGCTGTATGACCACGTTCCAGACTAGACTCATCCTAAGAATAAATGATCTCAGATGAAGTGTGTTCTTGAGAAGGGTACAGCCAGAGTGAAGTGGCTGTTTGATGCCCATCTTGTTGTGTAGAAGCTTACTTCTTACTGTCTGTGGAGTGAAGCCAAGTATGGTACCTTGACAATACTGGCCTTGTACATAACAGTAAGGCCATACACACCCCTCCAGTGCTGAAGGCTCTTTTGAAATAACAGATCTGTCCAGGAGAGAGATGAGTCATCTTGCTCCATTCTCTATTCTTTCAAGAAGTCGCAGATGAGACAAAGGGCAGGCAATCCAAGAAGGTGGAGCATACTCAAGGTGTGAGCATACTTGTGCCTCATACACTGAGGCATTCCTATATGTGTTGATAGGATGAATTGATGAAGTTGTGTTGTTGATAGAAACATGTTGATGTCCATCGTTAGTGTAGGATTTTAAGCAAGGGTATGACCTCTGATACCAAAATGTTTTAATTTAAGAAGCAAAATGTCATGGTCCATTGTATCAAAAGCTTCCCTTAGGTCAATGAAAATACCCATAAGATATTTGATATTTTCAAGAGATGATAAACTAAGTCAAGCATTTTGATTACTGCACCATTCATACTTTTACCTGGCCTGAAACCAAACTTGCAGAGAAGTTAAGTATATTGTGAAAGGCTAATTATACAATGTTAATCATAACATGTTTTATACTATTTGCAAGCAAAAAGAAACAGTACAGAAAAAACTGGATAAAAAGTCTTTTAAAAAATGAACTAAAATTAAGTATTATGGTTCTTAATGAATTTCTAACTATAACACAGAATTTTATGGGACAATAGGCTCTGAGAACAAAAAATAAAAAACTGACTTCAGACGATTTTCATAAGTTGAGGGTTCCACTGTACTTTACTGACAAATTTTCCTTTCTCCTCTATATTACCAAAGTGTATCTAAGGATATATAGTACCATGATTATTCTTTATCATACTATACTATATTTTTTTTTTTCAATAAGTTGGCCGTCTCCCACCTAGGCAGGGTGACTCAAAAAGAAAGAAAATCCCCAAAATGCAAACACTTTCACCACACTCATACACAATCACTGTTTTTGCAGAGGCACCTAGATACAACAGTTTAGAAGCATATATAAAGATACAATATAAAAAGTGACCTGAAATAATGTAATAAACTCCATACAGAATATAATATCAGGGCCCCAAATATATATATATACTATATGCATGAAATTTTTTTCTCTACACTTGCTTAAATGTAAGTAAGAAACAATGACTTACCCAGTCCTCAAGTGTATCCAGTACTTGTTGCACACACTCATCAACAGAACAATGATGAGTCTTTAAAACTACATTGGGAGCTTCAGGCTTCTCGTACAGCGAGTCGATGCCAGTAAAACCTGTTTAAAAAAAATCAACTGCTATTGCTCATTACATATATATTTTTACCCTGGAACTACTTCAAAGAAATATTCTCCAAAATGTATACAACATATGATTTGACACTCTCTGCTAATCATTAAAACTAAAAAAAATCATATCACATGTTTATGTTCAGATGTTGTTCTATATATCTTTCTTTGTATAGCAGTAGTATTTTAACTAATGATACTGAACTCTGCTCCGTCTAAGCTCATCATCATATCCAAAGCTCATCATCTGCAGTATTAATAAGTGTAAAGTTTTCACTGCTGAAGCACTTAGGTATTGGTTCACATTCTATAAAAAATGTAATCAAGTAGTATCCCAGATAAAAGGACACAAGTGCAACTAATGTGACATTTTATTATGGCAACGTTTTGCTCTCCAGGAGCTTTGTCAAGCCGTTACAAACAATACGTGGACACAGAGGGTATACAGTAGGGCCCAGCTTTATGGCATTCCGCTAATAGGGACATTTCAAATTATGACCAAAACTCACTATGAGGCTACCCCCACCTGACTTTCTAATATGGTCTCCGTGCCCCACCTGGTTTGTTTACATTCTTTGTGAGCTATGCGAGCACCGTCTCTCTCCATTATGACTGGAAACTTTCCAAAATTTCAAGTGTTTTAAAGTTATTTCATGTTTTATATATATTTCTTTCTTTCTTTCAACACACCGGCCGTATCCCACCGAGGCGGGGTGGCCCAAAAGGAAAAACGAAAGTTTCTCCTTTTACATTTAGTAATATATACAGGAGAAGAGGTTACTAGCCCCTTGCTCCCGGCATTTTAGTTGCCTCTTACAACACGCATGGCTTACGGAGGAAGAATTCTGTTCCACTTCCCCATGGAGATAAGAGGAAATAAACAAGAATAAGAACTAGAAAGAAAATAGAAGAAAACCCAGAGGGGTGTGTATATATGTGCTTGTACATGTATGTGTAGTGTGACCTAAGTGTAAGTAGAAGTAGCAAGACGTACCTGAAATCTTGCATGTTCATGAGACAGAAAAAAGGACACCAGCAATCCTACCATCATGTAAAACAATTACAGGCTTTCGTTTTACACTCACTTGGCAGGACGGTAGTACCTCCCTGGGCGGTTGCTGTCTACCAACCTACTACCTATATTTTATATATATGTACTCTGATAATTATATACTTATGTGTACCTCTACCTAAATAAACTTACACACTGTGCTGGCATGCAGGTACACATTAAACTCACTAAGAGTGTCTTATTAGTCTTGAGAATGCCATATTAATGATAATAATAATACTCAATAATAATCCCTCTGAGGTGCATTAAATGCCTTATATTACATTAATAAAACATTTTCATTAATCCATCTATGATATTTTTTCAAAACTACAGTGAAACCCCGGGTTTTGGCCATAATCCATTCCAGGAGCTAAGTCTAAACGCGAAACGGCTGAAAGGTGAAGCCATATTTCCCATAAGAAATAATGTAAATAAAGTTAGTCCTTCCAGACCCACAAAAATATTCACAAAAAATACATTTTTTAAATAATAACTATAGTTTTACATATACACAACACAGATAAATACATATATATCATATAGATAAATTAAAATTTAAAACTGAAGTAGGACAAGGTTTCCTCACTGAACATGTTGCAGATATAGCTTGTTTCAGCTTGGTCAGGGTGATACTTTTTAACAAAAGTTTGCAACTCATTCCACTTTTCACAGTGGCTGGCTGGCTCCCCGGCCGGCTGGCTGGCTCCCCAGCTGGCTGGCTGGCTGGCTCCCTGGCTGGCTGGCTCCCTGGCTGGCTGGCTGGCTGGCTGGCTGGCTGGCTGGCTGGCTGGCTAGCTGGATGGCTGGCTGGCTCCCCGGCTGGCTGGGTCCATGGCGGGCTTGCAACCCTGGCTGGCTGGCTGGCTCCCCAGCTGGCTGGCTGCTGGCTGGCTGGCTGGCTCCATGGCTGGCTGGCTGACTCCCCAGCCGGCTGGCTGGCTCCCCAGCTGGCTGGCTGGCTCCTCGGCTGGCTGGCTACCTGGATGGCTAGCTGGATGGCTGGCTGGTTGGCTAGCTGGATGGCTGGCTCCCTGGCTAGCTGGCTCCCCGGCTGGCTGGCTCCCTGGCTGGCAGGCTCCCCGGCTGGCTGGCTGGCTGGCTGGCCCTCTGGCTGGCTGGCTCCCTGGCTGGCTGGCTGGCTCCCTGGCTGGCTGGCTGGCTGCCTGGCTGGCTGGCTGGCTGCCTGGCTGGCTGGCTGGCTCCCTGGGTGGCTGGCTGGCTCCCTGGCTGGCTGGCGGGCTCCCTGGCTGGCTGGCTGGCTCCCTGGCTGGCTGGCTGGCTCCCTAGCTGGCTGACTGGCTCCCTGGCTGGCTGGCTGGCTCCCTAGCTGGCTGACTGGCTGGCTGGATGGCTGGCTAGTTGGATGGCTAGCTGGCTGGCTGTCTCCCCGGCTGGCTGGCTCCCTGGCTGGCTAGCTCCCTGGCTGGCTGGCTGGCTGGCTGGCTGGCTGGCTGGCTGGCTAGCTCCCTGGCTGGCTGGCTGGCTGGCTGGTTCCCCGGCTGGCTGGCTCCCTGGCTGACTGGCTGGTTCCTTGGTTGACTCCCTGGCTGGCTGGCTCCCTGGCTCCATGGCTGGCTCCCTGGCTGGCGGGCTCCCTGGCTGGCTGGCTCCCTGGCTGGCTGGCTCCCTGGCTGGCTGGCTCGCTGGCTGGCTCCCTGGCTGGTTGGCTGGCTCGTTCCCCAGCTGGCTGGCTCCCTGGCTGGCTCCCCGGCCGGCTGGCTGGCTCCCCGGCCGGCTGGCTGGCTCCCCGGCCGGCTGGCTGGCTCCCCGGCCGGCTGGCTGGCTCCCCGGCCGGCTGGCTGGCTCCCCGGCCGGCTAGCTGGCTCCCTGGCTGCCTGGATGGCTGGCTCACTGGCTGCCTGGATGGCTGGCTGGCTGGCTGGCTGCCTGGATGGCTGGCTGGCTGGCTGGCTAGCTGGATGGCTGGCAGGCTCCCCGGCTGGCTGGCTCGCTCCCTGGCTGGCTGGCTGGTTCCCCGGCTTGCTGGCTCCCTGGCTGGCTGTCTCCCTGGCTGGCTGGCTCCCTACCTGGCTGGCTGGCTCCCTGGCTGGCTGGCTCCCTGGCTGGCTAGCTGGATGGCTGGCTGGTTGGATGGCTAGCTGGATGGCTGGCTGGCTGGCTGGCTAGCTGGATGGCTGGCTCCCTGACTGGCTGGCTCAATGGCTGGCTGGCTCCCTGGCTGGCTGGCTCCCCGGCTGGTTGGCTGGCTCCCTGGCTGGCTGGCTCCCCGGCTGACTGGCTGGCTCCCTGGCTCCCCGGCTGGCTGGCTCCCCAGCTGGCTGGCTGGCTCCCCGGCTGGCTGGCTGGCTGGCTGGCTCCCTGGCTGGCTGGCTCCCCGGCTGGCTGGCTGGCTCCCTGGCTGGCTGGCTCCTTGGCTGGCTGGCTCCCCAGCAGGCTGGCTGGCTCCCCGGCCGGTTGGCTGGCTCCCCGGCCGGCTGGCTGGCTCCCCGGCTGGCTGGCTGGCTCCCTGGCTGGCTAGTTGGATGGCTGGCTGGCTTGCTGGATGGCTGGCTCCCCGGCTGGCTGGCTCCTCGCCTGGCTGGCGCCCTGGCTGGCTGGCTCCCTGGCTGGCTGTCTCCCCGGCTGGCTGTCTCCCCGGCTGGCTGTCTCCCCGGCTGGCTGTCTCCCCGGCTGGCTGGCTCCCTGGCTGGTTGGCTCCCTGGCTGGCTGGCTGGTTCCCCGGCTGGCTGGCTCCCTGGCTGGCTCGCTGGATGGCTGGCTGGCTGGCTTGCTAGCTGGATGGCTGGCTGGCTGGCAGGATGAGAGTGCAGGGTAATGTTCACTAAAGAATAAACAACGCTAGACTGGCTGATGATGCCTGTGCGGGCAGGCGGACTGGTCTGGTACGCTGGCCGAAACCTGGAGCAACGGCTGAAATGCTGGACAAAATTTGGCCGAAAAAAGTGGGCGTAAGCCAAAGTGGCAAATTCCCAGGGCAGCTGAAACCCGGGGTTTCACTGTACAGTGGAACCTCAGCTTACGAATTTAATCCGTTCCGTGGACTTGTTCGTATCCTGATTTGTTCATATGCTGGGTCAATTTTCCTAATTTAAATTAATTGACATGCAATTACAGTGGACCCCCGCCTTACGATGGCATTGCATTACGTTGAATCCGCCAAACGATACATTTGAACGCAAAAATTTTGCCTCGTCTCACGCTAAAAAACCTCTCCTCGCGCGATTCGTCCAGGACGCATCCCACGTATGGCCTCAGTGCCAGTGTTTACAAGCCAGCCAGTGCGGTCGCATCCACGCATACATTCAGTACATTTCACCTTATCCCAGTGTTTTTTGTGCTTGTAACTGCAAAATAAGTCACCATGGGCCCCAAGAAAGCTTCTAGTGCCAACCCTGTGGTAAAAAGTGTGAGAATTAGTATGGAAATTAAGAAAGATTCTGAAGGGTTTGGGGCTAACCCTGAGAAGCCTATGCCAGTTGTGGAATCCATTGTGCCTACTTCAAAGATTAAGGAAATGTGTGCAAAGTGGGTTGAAGTGCAAACCTTTATGGGTGAAAAGCACCCTAACACAGCTATTGCAAGCCGTGCTGGTGACTATTACAATGATAATGTTGTGGCCCACTTTAGGCAAATCTTAAAGGAACGGGAGGTACAGAGCTCTATGGGCAGATTTGTTGTGCGACAGAGGTCCAGTGACTCTCAAACTGGTCCTAGTAGCATTAAAAGAAGAAGGGAAGTAACCCCAGAAAAGGACTTGATACCTCAGGTCCTAATGGAAGGGGATTCCCCTTCTAAACAATAACAACTTCCACACTCTCCCCTCCTCCCATCCCATCAATCATCACCAGATCTTCAATAAAGGTAAGTGTCATGTATTCTATTCTTAGTAGAGTATTAATTATGCATGTCTTCTTCAGTTTGTGTGTATTAAAATTAATATTTCATGTGGTAAATTTTTTTTTTTTTCATACTTTGGGGTGTCTTGCAAGGATTAATTTGATTCCCATTATTTCTTATGGGGAAAATTAATTCGCCTTACAATAATTTCGGCTTACGATGAGCTCTCAGGAACGGATTAATATCATAAGGTGGGGGTCCACTGTATACCTATAAAAACTATACGAAAATACACCTCAAAGTCGGCGTTTTATTCCAAAAACATGGTCGCAGTTTTTTTTTCTCATTATGCACGGCTTGCTGCAGGATTTTTTTTATATGGTGCACACTGACCACACAGACCCATTCTCTCAAATGTGGGCCTACCAGCTTTCTCCCGCTTGATTTGAAGCCGCTAGAATTTCTGAGTATATGTACGTCAAACACATTGGCTAGTAAGACGTATATATACAACCAAAACAGTCAAAGGGTTAAGGAACCTTCCTTGAGGGGGAAGTTTGCATCCTGAAATTTCATTCATATCCAGAAGCAAAAACATCTACCGAACGACAGTTCGTATCCTGAAAAAATCGCATGGTGGGGCATTCATAAGCCGAGGTTCCACTATGTATAATAAACGATGAATTCGTTTACCAACCTGGCCTTAAGAACGGAACTCCGTCGTTGAGTGAGGAGAGGTTGCATTAGCTTTGCTTCAATGGAGTTACTTACATATTTAATTTTTCCATCATTTGCTTTAGACAGAAATAGTTCATGTTTAACTGTTTTATATTTTCTGAGTGTTGCTTATTAATAAAATTGTTAATCTTATTCCATTATAATTTATTTTTCTATAATTTCTTGTCATGAGGAGGAATCAGTCTTTTCAAATGCTCTATGAGGGGGTCTGAGAGGGCCATTACACCTTCACAAGGATGATTTGGAGGGTATATAAATCTGTGGTGGAGGAGAGGAGGGATAGGGGTCATCATAGGATAGGATGGAGGGGGGGAGGTAAAAGAGGTTTTGTGTGCAAGGGGCCCGAACATGCAGTGGGCAAGTGCGAGTGCATTAGGTAGGAGTGAACAAAGATGAATAGTTTTTGAGACCTGATGAGCTGTTGGAGTGTAAGCAGGGTAATATTTTGTGAAAGGATTCAGGGAAACCAGTTAGCTGGACTTAAGTTCTGGAGGGAGGAAGTACAATGCCTGTACTTTAAAGGAGGGGCTAGGGATATTGGCTGTTTGGAGCGACATCTAGACTGACATATCTGGACGCCTCTGCAAAGACAGTGATTATGTGTGAATGATGGTGAAAGTGTTTCTTTCTTTTTTTGGGTCACCCTGCCTGGGTGGGAGACAATTGACATGTTGAAAAGAAAAAATGTAAAAGAAGTAAATTAAAAGTGGACACAGGAATAAGCAAGGTGACAAAAATTTAGGTAGTGAAAGATTGGATATCAGACAGGAAGGAGGGAGTATGGAGGAAGTGAATGTATTCATACATTTGGGAGTGGACTTGTCGGTGGATGAATTTATGAAAGATGAAGTGAACCACAGAACAGACATGGGTTAAAAGGCAGGTGGTGTACTGAGGCATCTGTGGAGAAAAAAAAAAAAAAAAAAAAATTACCCATGGAGGCAAAAAGGGGAATGCATCAAGAGTATATTGGTACCAACACCATTACATGGGTGTGAAACATGGATCAAATTTAAATGTTGCAGTGAGGAAGCTAGAGGCAGTGGAGATGTCATACCTGAGAGCATCGTGTGGTGTGAACCTCATGCAGAGAATTCGTAACTGGGAGGTTAGAGGGTGTGGGGTTACTAAAAGTATCATCAGGAAGGAGCAAAATAGGATGACTTAGATGGTGTATATATCTGTATCAAGAGTAAGGGCAATCCTATGAAATACTAGTCTAAGTGAGGAAGACATGCATACATATCTATGTACGTACACACACATTTATGACATCTACTGCAGATGATCACTCAATCCTTAAGAGAAACTAAAAGAGTTGAAAGATGTAAACAACAGTAAAATCAATGTAATAAACTTTACAAAATAAAATTCTATTGGAAGAAAGCAGATTTAAAATTATAAATTTAATTACTGTCTTACCTTTAATGAAACCTGCGCGTGCCTTTTTGTAGAGTCCCTTTACATCTCGTTGTTCACACACTTCAAGTGGAGTGTCTACAAAGACTTCGAAGAAAGATAAGCCTGACTCCTCATGTATTTTTCTGGCTTGTTCACGATCCTGGTAACCATAAATGTAACCAATTGAAATGCTTTGCAAATTAGATCTACTGTTTATGTTAAGTGAAACTGTGATTAACTATTGTATATTTCTTAGTACTCTATATATTTCAGGTGATGAGTAAAACATGTTTTACTCATCAATTTACTGGCATTGTATACCATTTATAATGATACAGTGATACCTCGGTATACATCCACTTTGGAATAAGTCCAGCTTGGTATACATCCTGTTTGGATGCAAAATTTTTTATTTATTTATTTTATTTATTTTATTTTATTTATTTAGAAATTTAGCATACATACAGAGGTACAAAAAAATACAGGTAAGAGCAGCATGCCAAAGCCACTTATATGCATAGCATTATGGGCTGGCTTACAATTAACTTAAGATTAACTAAGCAATGATGAAATCAGTGATAAGACATTATTGTAAACAGATAACTTTAAAATACAAATGAGTATTACAAAGACAGGTCATATGGTTGCATGCATTGCTGTTCATTCAGTAGAATGGAGTATTCTGTTAGGTAGTGTATTTAAAAAAAATAACAAAGTTAGGTTTAACATTTGTGTGATATAATTGTGAGTAACATTTAGGATATACAATTTATATGGTTCAGTTATTCAGTATTTATTTGGTTTTGAGTGAGTAAGTGAACTTTGAGAAGAGACTTGAATTTATAAACAGGTAGTGTTTCTTTTATATTTACAGGTAATGAATTCCAGATTTTAGGGCCTTTTATGTGCATTGAGTTTTTGCATAGCGTGAGATGGACACGAGGAACATCAAAGAGTGATCTGTGCCTTGTATTATGGTCATGTGTTCTGTTGAGGTTGGCAAGGAGATGTTTGAGGGGAGGGTTAATATCAGAGTTAAGTGTTCTATGTATGTAATAAGTGCAATAATAAGTATGGATGTTTTGTATGGTGAGTAGGTTGAGTGTTTTGAATATTGGTGGAGTGTGCTGCCTGTATATGCCTGTATATGACCTGTATATGACCTTTGTCTGGAATACGACTCGTGTGGTAAAACTTGCGTGGATCAAAATGAGTCATGACACTGGGCAATGTGTGGTGTAAATATTATGCAGAAAATTCGGAGTGTGGAAATTAGGAAAAGGTGTGGAGTTAATAAAAGTATTAGTCAGAGGGCAGAAGAGGGGTTGTTGAGGTGGTTTGGTCATTTAGAGAGAATGGATCAAAGTAGAATGACATGGAAAGCATATAAATCTATAGGGGAAGGAAGGCGAGGTAGGGGTCGTCCTCAAAAGGGTTGGAGAGAGGGGGTAAAGGAGGTTTTGTGAGCAAGGGGCTTGGACTTCCAGCAAGCGTGCGTGAGCATGTTAGATAGGAGTGAATGGAGACGAATGGTACTTGGGACCTGATGATCTGTTGGAGTGTGAGCAGGGTAATATTTAGTGAAGGGATTCAGGGAAACCGGTTATTTTCATATAGTCGGACTTGAGTCCTGGAAATGGGAAGTACAATGCCTGCACTTTAAAAGAGGGGTTTGGGATATTGGCAGTTTGGAGGGATATGTTGTGTATCTTTATATGTGTATGCTTCTAAATTGTTGTATTCTGAGCACCTCTGCAAAAACAGTGATAATGTGTGAGTGTGGTGAAAGTGTTGAAAGATGATGAAAGTATTTTCTTTTTGGGGATTTTCTTTCTTTTTTGGGTCACCCTACCTCGGTGGGAGACGGCCGACTTGTTGGGGAAAAAAAAAAATACATAATAATCATAATAATAATAATAATATGTAATAATAAATGTTCACCCACGACAGTGACAAGATAAGGGGAGATAACATCTGATAAGAGCTGACGTTTGATGAGGGCAAACTAGGGTGGAGGAGGGTGCAGCTGATAAGAAAAGATTAGATGACCATCGCCCTCCCTTTGTTTTTGCTGGTACACTAACATTTGTCTGTCTAGCTCTCTGTCTCAGAGAGCCACAAGACTGCGTCATCGCTTTTACTCAACTTCAAGCAGAGTATAGCACTTTGTCTGGATTTCTTGGGTTATCCTAGGTAATTTATACTATGTATACTTGTACAGTGGACCCCCGGTATTCGATATTAATCCGTTCCTGAGAGCTCATCGAATACCGATAATATCAAAAACCGAATCAATTTTCCTCATAAGAAATAATGGAAATCAAATTAATCCGTGTAAGACACCCAAAAGTATGAAAAAAAAAAAATTTACATGAAATATCAAGTTTAATGCAATAGAATGATTACAATAACAATAAAATAATTGACACTTACCTTTAATGAAGATCTGGTGATGATTGATGGGATGGGAGGAGGGGAGAGGTGTTAGTGTTTAGAAGGGGAATCCCCTTCCATTAGGACTTGAGGTAGCAAGTCCTTTTCCAGGGTTACTTCCCTTCTTCTTTTAATACCACTAGGACCAGCTTGAGAGTCACTGGACCTCTGTCGCACAACAAATCTATCCATAGACCTCTGTACCTCCCGTTCCTTTACGATTTGTCTAAAATGGGCCACAACATTGTCATTGTAATAGCTGTGTTAGGGTGATTTTCATCCATAAAGGTTTGCACTTCAACCCACTGTGCACACATTTCCTTAATTTTTGAAGTAGGCACAATGTATTCCACAACTGGTATAGGCTTCTCAGGGTTAGCCCCGAACCCTTCAAAATCTTTCTTAATTTCCATACTAATTCTCACCCTTTTTACCACAGGGTTGGCACTGGAAGCTTTCTTGGGGCCCATGGTGACTTATTTTGCAGAAACAAGCACCAAACACAGTGATAATATGGATAATATGGAATGTACCGAATGTATCCTTAGATGCGCGCACACTGGCTGGCTTGTAAACACTGGCAAACACGGGGCAGTTCTGGCCATACATGGACAGGTCTCGTACGAATCGTATCGAATACCGAGGAAATTTTTTTGTGATATAATGCATCGAATACTGATGCCATCGAATACCAGGGGTCCACTGTATTTATGTGTACCTGTGAGACAGAGATAGACAGACAGAAAGAAAGAGACAGATTGAAAGAGATAGAATGAGGGAGAAAGATAATTAGATAGAATGGAGAGGGAGCAGCATCCGACCCCATTGTTTTGACAGGGGGTAGTGGGAGTGAGTGATGAGACAATATGTCATTTTGACAGCTGCCGACTCCTGGTAATTTACACTATGGAGGAGGAGGAAGAGGGGAAGGAAGAGGAAGAGTAGGAGGAAGAGGAAGAGTAGGAAAAAGAGGAAGAGTAGGAGAAAGAGGAGGAGGAGGAAGAGGAGGAGGAGTAGGGGGAAGAGGAAGAAGAGGAGGAGTAGGGGGAAGAGGAAGAAGAGGAGGAAGAGGAAGAGTAGGGGAAGAAGAGGAAGAGTAGGAGGAAGAGGAAGAGTAAGGGAAAGAGGAGGAGGAAGAAGAGGAAGAGTAAGAAGAGGAAGAGGAGGAAGAATAAGAGTAGGGAAGAGGAGGAGGAAGAAGAGGAAAGGAGGAGGAGGAAGAAGAGGAGGAGAGGAGGAGAAGAGTAGAGGAAGAGTAGAAGAGGAGAGGAGGAGGAGGAAGAAGAAGAGGAAGAGTAGAAGGGGGAAAGAGGAAGAGTAGATAGTAGGGGAGGAAGAGGAAGAGGAGAGAGTAGGAGGAAGAGTGAAGAAGAGGAGGGGGGAGAAGAGGAAGAGGAGGAGAAGAGGAGGAAGATTAAGAAGAGGAAGAGGAAGAAGGGAGGAGGAAGAAGAGGAGGAGGAGGAGGAAGAGGAGGAGGAAGAGGAGGAAGAGAGAGGAGAAGAGAAGAGGAAGAGGAGGAGGAAGAGGAGGAGGAAGAAGAGGAAGAGAGAGAGGAGGAGGAAGAAGAGAGGAGGAGGAGGAGGAGGAGGAGGAAGAAGAGGAAGATGATGATGATGTAATAAATTTGTTCCCTTGAAGCAACAAGAAAAAACAAAGTCCACCCCATGACAGTGACAAGATAAGGGAAGATAACATCTGATAAGAGCTGATGTTTGATGAGGGTAAACAAGGGTGCAGCTGATAAGAAAAGATTAGATGACCATCCCCCTCCCTTTGTTTTTACTGGTACACAAACATTTCCGTCTGTTTGTCTGTCTGTCAAGCTCCCTGTCTATCCGTCTAGCTCTCTGTCTCAGAGAGAGCCACAAGACTGTGTCATCATCATGTTTACTCACATCTCCTGGCTCCTGACTCAAAACAATTATAAGCCACACACTTGCACACAAGACAAGCTTGCTGAATGAATATAATAGCAGTTATATGAAAGTATCTAGTGACTATATATGTGTATATATATTATAGAAACCAGAAGCAAGAAGGGAAGGAAGGACGAGGTGAAAGGAAGGAAAAAAGTAAGGAAGGACAGATGAAGGAATGTAGGAAGAGAGGTAGGAAAGGAATGCAGGAAAGGAATGAAGGAAAGGAATGCAGGAAAGGAATGCAGGAAATTAGGAAGGAAGGAATGATGACACACGACCATTTACCTAGGATAACTACATAACACAACTGCCTGCTAATACTTTGAAGAAAACTGCTCAAACGAGGTGTTTTGTCTTTGCACATAAAAAAAAAGTCCACAAAAATGCACACACACTGATTTTATGTGTGAGAGTGTAAAACACCACTGTGTATGACACCATGTTTCAAAGAGTTACACAAGCTGCAGAACTTCTAGGAATATGTCCAGTGACTGTATATTGGTATAGATATTATAGAACAATAGTAATAAAAAAAATTTTGTATTTGTTTTTGTAAACAAGTTTTGTAAACAAGTTTTGTAAATATACTGATAATTATGTTTGTGTGTTTATTGTGTTGTATACAACGAGTGTATATACGTACACTGCACCTTACTTTGGTCTCACAGGCCACATAAGTTATGTGAAAAAATAAGTATACAGTGGAACCCCCGGTTCGCGATGCTATCGGTATCCGATAAATCCGGTAACCGATGCATTATATCGCAGAAAATTTGCCTCGCTTCCCGATACAAAACCCGGTATGCGATGTGGTTCGTACGAGACGTGTCCATGTGTGGCCTGAACTGCCCCGTGTGTGCCAGTGTTTACAAGCCAGCCAGTGTGCGCGCATCTAAGGATACATTCGGTACATTCCATATTATCCATATTATCACTGTTTTTGGTGCCTGTTTTTGCAAAATAAGTCACCATGGGCCCCAAGAAAGCTCCCAGTGCCAACCCTTCGAGACCAAGGGTGCTAATGACTGTTGAAATGAAGAAAGAGATAATTGCAAAGTACGAAAGTGGAGTGCGTGTGTCGGAGCTGGTCAGGTTGTATAGTAAACCCCAATCAACCATCTCTACTATAGTGAGCAAGAAAACGGCAATCAAGGAAGCTGTTCTTGCAAAAGGTGCAACTGTGATTACGAAACAGCGACCGCAAGTGTTAGAAAATGTTGAGAGACTGTTATTGGTGTGGATAAATGAAAAACAGATAGCAGGAGATAGCATCTCTCAAGCAATCATTTGTGAAAAGGCTAGGCAGTTGCATGACGATTTGGTAAAAAAATTGCCTGCAACTAGTGGTGATGTGAGTGAATATAAGGCCAGCAAAGGTTGGTTTGAAAGATTTAAGAATCATAGTGGTATACATAGTGTGTTAGGCATGGTCAGGCCTCTATGGACAGATATGTTGTGCGACAGAGGTCCAGTGACTCTCAACCTGGTCCTAGTGGCATTAAAAGAAGAAGGGAAGTAACCCCGGAAAAGGACTTGCTACCTCAAGTCCTAATGGAGGGGGATTCCCCTTCTAAATGCTAACACCATCCACACTCTCCCCTCCTCCCATCCCATCAATCATCACCAGATCTTCATTAAAGGTAAGTGTCAATTATTCTTTCGTTATTTATTGTTATTTATTGTTATTGTTGTTATTGTAATTACTATTCTATTGCATTAAACTTAATATTTCATGTGGTAAAAGTTTTTTTTTTTTCATACTTTTGGGTGTCTTGCATGGATTAATTTGATTTCCATTATTTCTTATGGGGAAAATTGATTCGCTTTCCGATATTTTTGGTTTACGATGAGCTCTCAGGAACGGATTAGTATAGCGAACTGGGGGTCCACTGTAACTATCAGCCTTCAGGTATTCACTGCAAATATATCATCTCTTTTCCTGACTAAAGTTCAGTAAGAACAAAAATATTAAAGAATTGGCTCAGGAGATAGATATCTTACAAGTTTCTTAAATTAAGACTTGAACACATCCTGAGTTATTCAGGTCTAGCTCAGGCTGTATTAGAAAGTTCTTGACTTAGTCCTTCATTACATTCATTATTAATATAGCAATGCCTACAATCCCATTGCTCATAGTGCACTGTCTTTGCTAAATAGTCTACCATAATTTTTTTTTTTAAATTTCCAGTAGTTGCAGTACAGCACTTACTATATTTTGTAAGACACTGCACTGTTCTGCAACTCTGTTTGTATAAAACATTCCAATATTCTTTTGTCAGCACTTCTCTTGTAGTGTATTGCTGTGATCTCTTCTTCATATTACACAATCTGTCTGGCAGTACCTATTTCAAATATTGTAAGCCTGTGATGGTTGGTAGTCCCAATTTTTTTTGCAGACTTATCCTTAGGGATTTATGATACAGAAGCCAATAAAGGCAACCATGGCAGCATTGAGAATTTTGTAGAATTTCCAGAAATCCAAGATGGATACCACAAAAATAAATATTCAGTACAGTACATCAGTTTTGGTCATAACTTCAATCCTATTTTTAAGAGTATTCAAACATCTAAACCTATATTATGTCATGAAAGCCATGAAGCAACCCCCTCTTCCCCCCCTCCTTTATTTGAAGGATAATGACATGTATCCCTGTCTTCAGAGCATTAGCACATTAATACATGATCAGTAATCATGCCATTGGTAATATTGTACAAATAAGCAGATGAATGACAGTGAATTAGCATACTGATTAAAATGATTCATGATTTTGGGAATATTGTATTATGAATGAGAGGATAATGAATATAACACAATATTTAGATAAGGCTACCTGGAGGAATTTCTGCTAAGGTTGCTTCAATGGATGGGATTTCCCAGAGTTAATAAAGAATGAGATATTGATTGATAGATAACCACAATTTTTGTAGTCTTTTCTTATTCTTCTCACAACACATGCTAATTGCTTTACTGGAAAGCCATGTAAACATGTAGAAATTGTGTACAATATTAAAGCTGAAGAATTTGCTGAATAATTAATGCTAACCTTCGAAAAAGGAGAGACAAATGAGCAGAGAGCTACCACACCAGAATCTGCAAAAAGCTTAGCTACTTCTGACACACGTCTAATGTTTTCCTCGCGATCTTCATCCGAGAAACCGAGATTCTTATTGAGTCCATGACGCATGTTGTCACCATCAAGACAGTAGGCAGGGATACCACGTGAGACCAGGTACTCCTCCAGAGCAAAACTTATTGTGGTTTTGCCTGCAAAAATAAATATAAATAAGCATAATTTCACTACAATATTACATAATATTACTATACAAGTGATAAGGGAAAAAAAAAAGTGGGCAAGGCACTAAGGGATATGTGGAGACAAAAGAACCTTATCCATGGAGGAAAAAAAGGGGAATGTACTCAAGTACAGTGGTACCTCAGAATATGAACAGCTCAAAACTCGAACATTTATGAAAGTGCTTTTGTAAGTGTATTTTTGGAGGTCTGAAACGGATTAATCTGATTTACATTATTCCTTTTGGGAACAAACTCATTCAGTATCAGCACTCGAACAGTCTTCTGGAATGAAAAAAATTCGTATCCCAAGGTACTACTGTACAGTGATACCAACATTGGCTCAAATGTTAAAGTGAAGAGGAGGCTGGAGGCAGCAGAAATATCACATTAAGAGCAATGTTTTGTGTGAATATTGTACAGAGAATTTATAGCTTGAAGATTAGGTGTGAGGTTACCAAATGTATTATTCAAAGGGCAGTTTGGGCATATAGAGAGGTTGGAGCAAAATAGGATAACTAGGAGGGTATATATATTGGGGATTGTCCAAGAAAAGGTTGGAGGGTAGGGGTACAGGAGGTACCGAGTGCTAGGGACTTGGACAATACAACAAGCCTGTGTGAGCTTGTCAGATAAGAGTGGAGGCAACTGGTTTTTATGATTGACATGCTGTTGGAGTGTGAGCAAGGTAACATTTATGAAGGAATTTGGGTAAATAGTTAGCCAGACTGGAATCCTGAACTCTGATGCCAGTGCCCTTCTGGCAGGATAGTAATTGAAGAACGACAGTGAAAGTGTTCTTTTTTGTAGGGTCACCCTACCTTAATCGAGACAGAGTGTATAAAAAAAAGGGGACGAGAAACAGTCAAGTCGCCAGGTTCAAACCTTCAGGTATTGAATGCTTTTTACTTTGCTAAGGCTAGCTTATTCTTTGTTTACTACTACTACTACTCTATGTTCTTTTCACAAGAAAACTGAATATATATTTTTATTCTTTTCCTGTTATACATATTGCCCTTATATTATAGGCTGTCAATCCATAATTGCTTTTGCCAGATGCTTTAGTGAAGTCTACATAGACTACATCTACATTTTGATTTTTTTCCCCAAAGCCTTCTTAATTTTATCATAATGACATAGTAGTTGTAACCCACATGATCTTCCTGCTCTAAATTCATGTTGACTTGGGTTGTATAGACCAAACTTAATCATAAAATTTACAATTTGGCATCTCGCCATGCTTTCAAAATTTTTTACAATGTTTAACGTTAGTGTTACTGGTTTGCAGTGTTTTGCTAGTTCTACTCCTGCATGCAGAGGAGCTATGTTTGCACTTTTTTAAAGCCGCTGGGATTTCCAAAGCATACCGAGTGTTCTTGCAAATGGTATTCTACACTTCTTTATAAACAGTTCCAAGAATCAGGCCCAGGTGTTGCACGTGTGGGCACATCTATTTCCTTTTTAAATTCTGAGGGATTTGAACTCATGTCAGATATACGAGTTGCAGAGTTTACATGGAGAGGGTTTCAGGGGTAAACACCCGGATGGCCCAGTCCCAGACCAAGCCTCCCAGTGGATGGCTTATCAACCAGTTGCATGCAGTCTAATGTATGCACCACAGCCTGGCTAATTAGAAACTAACTAAATAACAGCTAGGGGCCTGCTAGTAATTTCGCTTATGAATGAAGGAAGGGTGTTGAAGTCTTCGTCCCTTTATAATCACTGCATTATCTCTTAGTTTACTTATGGCACCCCTACTTTTCCATGAGAATATTTCGCAATATGTGCCAAGCCACTTGCTTTTGAAGGGCGTAATTTCTGTGTGCAGATTTGGGACCAGTCCCTCTAAAAATTTTCCAGGTGTAAATTATGATTCATCTTTCTTGCCTATGTTCAGAGGAGTTAAGTTTAAGGGACTCCAGGAATTCCTAATAATTTAGGTTCTTGATTGAATTTATATGAGCTGTGAAGTTTTTCTGTACTTTCTCCATGCAAATAAAAGGCCAAAACAATATGGACCTCTCTACCTAATGATACAAAAAACTGTCTGTCTGGCAACTGCTTTACAAATATTGTTAAAAACCACTTCTTAACCCTTGGAGGGTCCATCCCGAAGTTCTAAGGCATTGAAGCCAGGGTCCAAGCCGCCGTACTACGTCATGAGCTCAGCTCACTCAGATAAGCTGTGAGCAGTAAATTTGGGCCTAGATGAGAGAATGGATCTATGTGGTAAGTGTGCACCATATAAAACAAATCCTGCAGTGCATAATAAGAAAAAAACTGCAATTGTGTTTTTGGATTAAAACAGCAAATTTGTGGTGTATCTATTTTTGTATGGATTTTATGGTTGTATTTGCAGTTTCTTGGTCTCATTTGATAGAATGGAGAATATGTTACAGAAATAGAGATGATTTTGATTGGTTTTAGTACTGAAAATAGCTTGAAATTGAACTCATAGTGGTGGAAACGTTTGATTTTTGCCGATGTTCGAGAGTAAACAAATCACATCACGCATCCAATACACGTCAGCTTGTGGGTCTAATGTGTGTTCACGAATACGCTGATATTATTTATACAATTATTACAATATTGCATAACAGTAAATCTTCTATTTTGTGGTGTGAAGAGCATAATTTCATCAATTTTTTATCAAATTTCGTACTTTTTCTTTTATTACCTCAGAAAAAGATTCTCTACCATTTCATAAGATAAAATAAGAATTTTTTTTTTTTAAATTCTTGGACCCTGCGGGGAATTTTCAGATTGGGGATCTGGACCCTCAAAGGGTTAAATAAAAATACCCAAAACATTTATTGTAACCACTATAGTTCTGCAGCCAATAAATATTACTGTACATGTATAATCAAAAGAATTATTTAGGTTCTGCATTACTGTTTCTTCATATTAAAAAAATATAAAGCTCAGCATTCAAACAGTCTAAACCTTGCCTGTAAATATCAAGTGCTCTAGTTTTAATTTCCATTTTTAAGTCTGCCTGATATGCTCTGCATACCTAGGGGCTCTTCACACACTTTATAATATGTTACCTAGTTTTGCAACTAATGTATGGTTTTTTGGAAAAAATAAAAAAAATTTTTTTAATGAAATTTAATATATTGTAACATGTATCTAACTTGCACAATATACATGACTTGTTGTCTATACAGCCTCTCCTCACTTAATGACCGAGTTCCATTCCTTAGACAATGTTGGTAAACAAATTCATCACTAAGCAAGGAGCATACTATAATGGTAGTGGGTTTGTGTCAACCATCTTTGATGTTGTTTTAACTCTTTCACAGTCAGTCCTGTAATATTACGGCTTGCAAGCCAGCGTTGGCCCTGTAATAGTACTACATAATTCTAGCAGCTTCCAATCTTGGTAGGCCTACAAATGAGAGAATGGGTCTGAGTGGTCAGTGTGCACTGTATAAAAAGAATCCTGCAGCGTTCAGTGCATAATGAGAAAAAAAAATTCCGACCATGTCTGATTTAAAACAGCGACTTTGCGGTGTATTTTCATGTGGTTTTTAAGGTTGTATTTTCATTTTCTTAGTCTCATTTGATAGTAGATAGATTACAGGAATAGAGAAGATTTTGGATGGTTTACAGACTAAAAATACCTTGAAAATGAGCTCAAAGTAGCAGAAATGTTTGATTTTTGCCGATGTTCAAGAGCAAACAAATCACGGAACATGTCCAATACATGTCAACTGATGGGTCTAATATGCTTTCACAAATGCACTGATATTATTTATACCATTTTTACAATAATGCAGTAGTCTGCATAACAGTAAATCTTCTATTTTTTGTGTGGATAAAAATTCAAAATAGAAAGCATACGTAATATAAGAGGGGCATGGAGACATAACTAATGAACAGAATTTTTTTTATTTTAGTGCTAGGAATGTTTGCATTGTTAATTCTGGACCCTATTTTGAAATTGGCATATTTTTTAATTTGTGTGAAATTGGCCAAATTACCAATTTCTGATCACTTTCTTGAGTAGTTGAAATCGGTAAATGGGTGGTTTCTTGTACTCAATCGACAGAACAAAAGGAGTTCTAGCAAAATAGCTATGAGTTTGGTTGACAGGAACACTGGAATTGGCTGAAAAATAGGGCTCAAAGTGGGCAAAATCGCTGATGTGTGAATATCGCCAAGACTGCTAACTTCGCGAGAGCATAATTCCATAAGCTTTCCATCAAATTTTGTACTTTTGGTTTCATTACCATGGGAAAATTATTCTCTATCATTTCATAAGAAAATTATTATTTTTTTTTTTTTTTGAAAATTCTTTGACAATGAGAGCAAGTTTGTGTGTGAACAGGAATCTCAACAGCAAAAGGGTTAATGTCCCTTTTGAACCATTTATAACATTTTTAGTATATTTTTAAATGTTTATGCAGTAATGTACTGCATATTGTAATAAAAAGAATAGAGGAAATCTGCTCTAATATACATTATTTAGCATACTGGTCAGAGCCTCTCGTAAGTCCGAGTCGTTGGTAAACGGGTACAGGTACCATCCCACTTATGACCAAGCTTGGTTCCGACCAACCAGTCCTAAGTCAAAATGGATGTAAGTCGAACCTTCGAAAATTGCCGACATACTGGGTAGGGCATAATGTCAAACCTTTCCTATATAAACCACCTACATAGTTCTGTAATGTAATGTACAATCATTATTTCATTCTTTTTACCATAATTTACTTCTATTGTTATATTTTAATTATTTATGTACTGTATATAATGTATACATGGTAGTGAACTTTATTGTAAATTTTACATCGCATACAGTATCATATGTTACTGTTATCTGTATGTGTTGTCGACACAGTGGAATGGGAGAATACCACTGGTAGTGTCATCGTGCCAGAATGTAGTATAACCTATACCCTAAGTAAAGAGAAACAACTCTGGAACATGTGTAATACGTATCCGGCTGGCTGGGTGGCCGGGTGGGTGGCCAGGTGGTTGGCTGACTGGCTGACTGAATGTGGCTGTCTCTCTCTCTGTATCTCTCTCTCTCTCTCTCAGGTACACAAAAGTAATCATACATAGTATAAATTACCTAGGATAACCCAAAAAATCCAGACAAAGTGCTATACAGTGGATCTGTGCTCCAGTGCCCTAAATTAATAATAATAATTATTATTATTACAATAATACATATGTACTAATATTAATAATATTATTATTATTAAACTATAATATAATAATCGTGTCCACTCATTACTTACCTTAAAATATCTGTAGTCTTAATGTAGAGTGAGAGGTGAGTAAACAAGATTAAATGAATAAATGAGAGAGAGAATGAGAGTGTAGAAAGTTTGCGAGTTATGTAAACAAATATTGTTGTTACCACCTCGGACACGATTGGTTTCTGTTCACTCTGTCAAGCTGACCAGAAAAACATCTCATATTTGTTAATGTTTATATGCTATGTAGCATGTTTATTATATAATTTTGAAAAAAAAAAACAGATGGATTAAGAAAAATGTCTATATTAACGTTTTATACACATTTAATGCGCCTCAGTGATTATTATTGTGTTATTATCATTATTAATACGGTGTCTTCAAGACCAATTACACTCTTAATGAGTGGCTCTGAGACAGACAAGCAGACAGAAAGACACACACAGGTAGACAGAAAGACACACACAAGTAGACAAAGGCAGACACAGGTAGGCATAAAGACAGACACATGGGTAGACAGAAAGACAGACACAAAGGTAGACAGAAAGACACTCAGGTAGACAGACACAGGTAGACATAAAGACAGACACACAGGTAGACATAAAGACAGACACACAGGTAGACAGAAAGACAGACACACAGGCAGACAGAAAGACACACACAGGTAGACAGAAAGATAGACACACAGAGATACAGATAGACACAGATATACAGGCAGACAGATACAGACAGGCTTATGTGCAACAGTGAAAACAAATAAGAGAGTTTGAGAGTAAGATCCTTTCTTGCCACAATCTCCAGTGCAAGATTCAGACTTCATCTTAGGGGCCATTGTGAAATTTACTATCCAGTTAGTACAGTTAATACAGTATGATGCTGCTGATAGGGCAGGGTTACTCAAACTGATGCTGCCTGCATGAAGCATTGCCGCCGCGAGTATCGTCAAATATTGTACAGCAGTGTGCATCAGCCGGCCCTGCCCAGCTGCCAGATGCACGGTCATAAGTTGAGCGGACGTATGTCGAGCAGGTCATAAGTCAGATGGTAGGTGTAAGTCGCTAAGTGAGGAGAGGCTGTACTCTATTCAAATATGCAACTGTACTATAAATGAAGTGGTAACAAAAAATTAATAGAAAGATAACCTAGATCACTGACACAAAATAAGAGCACAATATTGCAACTCACCTGCTCCAGACAAACCAGTAAACCAAACAGTACATCCTCGGAAACCTACACGCTGTCCAAGAACCTGACCACGTTTGTTTCTGGTTACGTGGTTGATTTGAAAGGTGACATTGGTAGCTTTCTGCAAACACTACAATAAATTAGATGACATTTCTTTCACTTACAGGTACAGTAATTCTTTGGACAATACAGTAATTCTCCAAAGAAAAGATATCAGAAAAGTATTAATGTAGAGTTCACAATATTACTATGTACTATTGCTACTACTACTGTATAACATTAATATATGTACATACAATAACAACAACAATAATAATACATCCTTCAATACCTTCCTATGCATGAAAGAAGGGAAGGCACCTATGGACTGGGCAGAGAGAGCATGCACAGTTCCCTTATATAAGGAAAAAAGAAGAGAATGTAAGAATTATATTGGGATAAACCTGCTGAGTTCCAAGAATTTTTCTACTCCCAGAGCTCGGACTTTGGAAATGCTTGTCTGGTGTTTGCCTGGCAGCCTGCTGACCTACATATCCATCACAGCCTGACTGATCTAGCACCTGGTAAAGATACTTGTTCAGTCACTTCTTGAAGATTTCTACACTTGTCCCAGCAGTGTTTCCAATATCTCTGGTAAGATGTTGAATAATCTGGGACCATAGACACTGATGCAGTGTTTCCTTATTGTCTCCAATGTACCTCTGCTTTTCACTGGCTTTATTTTACACTCCCTCCAATAACTCTAACTCCAGCATGTTATGGCAGTTTGCAGATTTGAGACAAGGCCCTCAAGTACATTCCAGGTATATTATCATGAATGTTTCTCCTCCACTCCAGTGAAGCATTCCCATCATTTAAATACTTTATCAGCTCTATGCGGGCTGTAAACAATCTCTGTATCTGTCCCAGCTGATATTTCTCCAGCCCTGAACAGGGCCATCAATACTGAGCAATATTCCAAAGGAGGGAACACAAGCATTTTATAGTGTCCCCAATGGCATTAGTATTTCCCTTGTTTTGAAAGTTCTCATCATCCATCCCAGTATCCTCCTGGCTGTCACGACCTTGGTCTTGTTGTGTTCTTTAAAGGAAAGATCAGTTGATATAATTTTTCCCAAGTCTTTCATGTGTTCCTTTAATTTTATTTGATGATCCTCTTGAGTTTTGTATACAGTGTCCTTTTGAGTTCTTATTCTTTCCATACCTAAGCAGCTGGAACATATCACCATTGAATGTCATGTTATTCTCCACTGCCCACTGGAAAACACTGCTCATATCTTCTTGCAATTTTCCACTCTCTCTCTCTCCCCCCCCCACACACACACATTCCAGAGATGGGACACAGCAACAAGGGGACACAGCTGTAAGTTGAAGACACAGATGAATCACAGGGATGTTAGGAACTATTTCTTCAGCCACATAGTAGTCAAGAAGTGGAATAGTTTGGGAAGCGATGTTGTGGAGGCAGGATCCATACATAGCTTTAACCCTGTCGCAGGCCCCTTTCTGAAACTGTCATTCTATGTCACAAAATATTCGAAAAAAAATATTTTTTTCTTATGAAAATGTTAAGATTATTTTTCTGAGTGTTTTAGTCCAAAAAAATTTTTTTTGCCATCAGTACTTACCGAGGTGTGAAGTTTGCAGAAAATGAGCCGTGTATGGCAACAGCGGCGACTGCCGCTCACCCGGTAAACTTTGGTTTACTTGTAATTGAAGGTTTGTTGTTTTTTTCACTATTTTATTTTTTCACATAATTTATGTGGCCTGTGAGACCAAAGTAAGGTGCAATGTACATATATACACTCGTTGTATACAACACAATAAGCACACAAACATAATTATCAATATATTGTTTACAAAACTTGTTTACAAAAACAAACAATACAAAAAAAATGTTTATTACTATTGTTCTATAATATATATACCAATGTACAGTCACCGAACATATTCCTAGAAGTTCTGCAGCTTGTGGAACTCTTTGAAACATGTTTTCATACACAATGGTGTTTTACACTTCTCACACATAAAACCAGTGTGTGTGCATTTTTGTGGATTTTTTTTTTTTTATGTGCAAAGACAAAACACCTCGTCTGAGCAGTTTTCTTCAAAGTATTAGCAGGCAGTTGTGTTATGTAGTTATCCTAGGTAAATGGTCGTGTGTCATCATTCCTTCCTTCCTGCATTCGTTTCCTACCTTCCTTCCTACTTTCCTGCATTCCTTTCCTACCTTCCTGCATTCCTTTCCTACCTTCCTGCAAACCTTCCCTACCTACCTTCCTGCATTCCTTTCCTACCTTCCTTCCTTCCTACCTACATTCCTTTCCTGTCTTTCCTACATTCTTTTTTCCTTACTTTTTTCCTTCATCTCGTCCTTCCTTCATTCCTGCCTTCCATTCTTCCTTCCTTCTGGTTTCTATAATATATATACACATATATAGTCACTAGATACTTTCATATAACTGCTATTATTTTCATTCAACAAGCTTGTCTTGTGTGTGAGTGTGTGGCTTATAATTGTTTTGAGTCAGGAGTCAGCAGCTGTCAAAATGACATATTATCTCATTACTCACTCCTGCTACCGCCTGTCAAAGCAATGGGGTCGGATGCTGCTTCCCCTCCATTCTATCTAATTATCTTTCTCCCTCATTCTATCTCTTTCAATCTGTCTCTCTCTTTCTATCTGTCTGTCTATCTCTGTCTCACAGGTACACATAAATACAAGTATACATAGTGTAAATTACCTAGGATAACCCAAAAAATCCAGACAAAGTGCTATACTCTGCTTGAAGATGTGAGTAAACGTGATGATGACACAGTCTTGTGGCTCTCTCTGAGACAGAGAGCTAGAAGGATAGACAGGGAGGTTGGCAGACAGACAAATAGACAGACAGAAATGTTTGTGTACCAGCAAAAACAAAGGGAGGGCAATGGTCATCTAATCTTTTCTTATCAGCTGCACCCTCCCCCACCCTCGTTTACGCTCATCAAACGTCAGCTCTTATCAGATGTTATCTCCCCTTATCTTGTCACTGTCATGGGGTGGATTTTTTTTTCTTGCTTCAAGGGAACAATATTATTACATCTTCTTCTTCCTCTTCCTCCTCCTCCTCCTCTTCCTCTTCCTCCTCCTCCTCCTCTTCCTCCTCTTCTCCTCCTATTCCTCTTCCTCCTCCTCCTCTTCCTCTTCCTCCTCTTCCTCTTCCTCCTCCTCCTCCTCTTCCTCCTCTTCTTCCTCTTCTCCTCTCTCCTCCTCCTCCTTCCTCCTCCTCTCCTCCTCCTCCTCTTCTTCCTCCTCCTCCTCCTTCTCCATTGCTTTTGGACTCAAACTCCTCGAAATCATGAAATTGATCTTCACTGACACTTCCATCTGTGTTAGAGCATCACTTGGGAAGAGAAGAGTCCCAGATTTGCTGGGGAGTCACATATTTCTTACCGCTAAGCATGCTGAAAAAGGACAACTGAAATGGCATTCCCACAATGCACCACTGGCTCCCCGATTTTTTTTATATGGTGCACACTGACCATGGAGACCCATTCTCTCACATGTGGGCCTACCAGCTTTCTCCTGCTTGATTTGAAGCCGCTAGAATTTATGCGTATAAATACGTCAGAAACAGTGGCGCGTAAGACGTATATATACGGCGTAAACAGTCAAAGGGTTAACCTAACTCAAGGAAAAGGATCTTGGGTCGAGTATAACACCGGGCACATTTCCTGAGGTACACATCAACCAAATAGCTGCTGCAGCATACAGGCAACTAGCAAACCTAAGGACAGCATTCCGACATCTCAATAAGAAATCGTTCAGGACCCTGTACACTGTGTATGTTAGGCCTATATTGGGGTATGCAGCACCAGTTTGGAATCCATACCTAGCCACGCACGTAACGGAATTAGAGAAAGTGCAAAGGTTTGCAATAAGACTAGTCCTGGAGCTAAGGGGCATGTCCTATGAGGAGAGGTTAAGGGAAATCGACCTTACAACACTGGAAGACAGGAGAGATAGGGGGGATATGATAACGACATAAAATACTAAGAGGAATCGATAAGTTGGACAGAGACAGGATGTTCCAGAGATGGGACACAGCAACAAGGAGTCACAGTTGGAAGCTGAAGACTTAGATGAATTACAGGGACATTAGGAAGTATTTCCTCAGTCCAAGAGTTGTCAGGAAGTGGAATAGTCTGGGAAGTGATATAGTGGAGGCAGGATCCATACATAGCTTTAAGACGAGGTATGATAAAGCTCATGGAGTAGGAAGAGTGACCTAGTAGAAGCCAGTGAAGAGGCGGGGCCAGGAGCTGTGACTAGACCCCTGCAACTACAACTAGGTGAGTACTCTCTCCTACACACACTGTCCCACTCACTCCCCCCCTCCCACACACACTGTCCCACTCTCTCCCCTCTCCCACACACACACACACGCGCACACACACACGTGGAGGAGTCACGCAGTCTGAGCTCGTGTTTTGGCAGTAATTTCTGACTGTACCATAAGGAATAGAGTGTGGGATATAGGCGTGTGCACGCATAAGAGTGCATATAATTACTTAAACCCCCAAAAAAGGAAATATAAGTGATCACAGAAAAGAAAACATAGTAAATAGTGCTAAGTGGGGCCGGGAGCAAGGAAGGTGAACAGCTGTGTCAGGCCTAAATAGTGTTGCCACACATAACGCAGTGGGGTATTTGAAGAATAAGTGCGACTCAAGACCAGGGAGGTAAGAGATATGTATAGATGTGTCAGTAAATACAGTGAGCGAGTGAAAAAATTAGATGAGCTTGTGACTACAGTGCCTACAGGAAGTTAGTGGAAAAATTACAGAGAAGTATCAAGCATCTTCAACTACGTGGGACCCAGGAACTGGATGGAACTGGACAGTTTAGAACCCACACCTAGCCAAGCATGTAAGGAAACTAGAGAAAGTGCAAAGGTTTGCAACAAGACTAGTCCCAGAGCTAAGAGGTATGTCCTACGGGGAGAGGTTAAGGGAAATCAACCTGACAACACTGGAGGACAGGAGAGATAGGGGGACATGATAATGACTTACAAAATACTGAGAGGAATTGACAAGGTGGACAAAGACAGGATGTTCCAGAGACTGGACACAGCAACAAGGGGACACAGTTGGAAGCTGAAGACACAGATGAATCACAGGAGGGTGGCCCGAAAAAGAAAAACTTTCACCATCATTCACTCCATCACTGTCTTGCCAGAAGGGTGCTTTACACTACAGTTTTTAAACTGCAACATTAACACCCCTCCTTCAGAGTGCAGGCACTGTACTTCCCATCTCCAGGACTCAAGTCCGGCCTGCCGGTTTCCCTGAATCCCTTCATAAATGTTACTTTGCTCACACTCCAACAGCACGTCAAGTATTAAAAACCATTTGTCTCCATTCACTCCTATCAAACACGCTCAAGCATGCCTGCTGGAAGTCCAAGCCCCTCGCACACAAAACCTCCTTTACCCCCTCCCTCCAACCCTTCCTAGGCCGACCCCTACCCCGCCTTCCTTCCACTACAGACTGATACACTCTTGAAGTCATTCTGTTTCGCTCCATTCTCTCTACATGTCCGAACCACCTCAACAACCCTTCCTCAGCCCTCTGGACAACAGTTTTGGTAATCCCGCACCTCCTCCTAACTTCCAAACTACGAATTCTCTGCATTATATTCACACCACACATTGCCCTCAGACATGACATCTCCACTGCCTCCAGCCTTCTCCTCGCTGCAACATTCATCACCCACGCTTCACACCCATATAAGAGCGTTGGTAAAACTATACTCTCATACATTCCCCTCTTTGCCTCCAAGGACAAAGTTCTTTGTCTCCACAGACTCCTAAGTGCACCACTCACTCTTTTTCCCTCATCAATTCTATGATTCACCTCATCTTTCATAGACCCATCCGCTGACACGTCCACTCCCAAATATCTGAATACGTTCACCTCCTCCATACTCTCTCCCTCCAATCTGATATTCAATCTTTCATCACCTAATCTTTTTGTTATCCTCATAACCTTACTCTTTCCTGTATTCACCTTTAATTTTCTTCTTTTGCACACCCTACCAAATTCATCCACCAATCTCTGCAACTTCTCTTCAGAATCTCCCAAGAGCACAGTGTCATCAGCAAAGAGCAGCTGTGACAACTCCCACTTTGTGTGTGATTCTTTATCTTTTAACTCCACGCCTCTTGCCAAGACCCTCGCATTTACTTCTCTTACAACCCCATCTATAAATATATTAAACAACCACGGTGACATCACACATCCTTGTCTAAGGCCTACTTTTACTGGGAAAAAATTTCCCTCTTTCCTACATACTCTAACTTGAGCCTCACTATCCTCGTAAAAACTCTTCACTGCTTTCAGTAACCTACCTCCTACACCATACACTTGCAACATCTGCCACATTGCCCCCCTATCCACCCTGTCATACGCCTTTTCCAAATCCATAAATGCCACAAAGACCTCTTTAGCCTTATCTAAATACTGTTCACTTATATGTTTCACTGTAAACACCTGGTCCACACACCCCCTACCTTTCCTAAAGCCTCCTTGTTCATCTGCTATCCTATTCTCCGTCTTACTCTTAATTCTTTCAATTATAACTCTACCATACACTTTACCAGGTACACTCAACAGACTTATCCCCCTATAATTTTTGCACTCTCTTTTATCCCCTTTGCCTTTATACAAAGGAACTATGCATGCTCTCTGCCAATCCCTAGGTACCTTACCCTCTTCCATACATTTATTAAACAATTGCACCAACCACTCCAAAACTATATCCCCACCTGCTTTTAACATTTCTATCTTTATCCCATCAATCCCGGCTGCCTTACCCCCTTTCATTTTACCTACTGCCTCACGAACTTCCCCCACACTCACAACTGGCTCTTCCTCACTCCTACAAGATGTTATTCCTCCTTGCCCTATACACGAAATCACAGCTTCCCTATCTTCATCAACATTTAACAATTCCTCAAAATATTCCTTCCATCTTCCCAATACCTCTAACTCTCCATTTAATAACTCTCCTCTCCTATTTTTAACTGACAAATCCATTTGTTCTCTAGGCTTTCTTAACTTGTTAATCTCACTCCAAAACTTTTTCTTATTTTCAACAAAATTTGTTGATAACATCTCACCCACTCTCTCATTTGCTCTCTTTTTACATTGCTTCACCACTCTCTTAACCTCTCTCTTTTTCTCCATATACTCTTCCCTCCTTGCATCACTTCTACTTTGTAAAAACTTCTCATATGCTAACTTTTTCTCCCTTACTACTCTCTTTACATCATCATTCCACCAATCGCTCCTCTTCCCTCCTGCACCCACTTTCCTGTAACCACAAACTTCTGCTGAACACTCTAACACTACATTTTTAAACCTACCCCATACCTCTTCGACCCCATTGCCTATGCTCTCATTAGCCCATCTATCCTCCAATAGCTGTTTATATCTTACCCTAACTGCCTCCTCTTTTAGTTTATAAACCTTCACCTCTCTCTTCCCTGATGCTTCTATTCTCCTTGTATCCCATCTACCTTTTACTCTCAGTGTAGCTACAACTAGAAAGTGATCTGATATATCTGTGGCCCCTCTATAAACATGTACATCCTGAAGTCTACTCAACAGTCTTTTATCTACCAATACATAATCCAACAAACTACTGTCATTTCGCCCTACATCATATCGTGTATACTTATTTATCCTCTTTTTCTTAAAATATGTATTACCTATAACTAAACCCCTTTCTATACAAAGTTCAATCAAAGGGCTCCCATTATCATTTACACCTGGCACCCCAAACTTACCTACCACACCCTCTCTAAAAGTTTCTCCTACTTTAGCATTCAAGTCCCCTACCACAATTACTCTCTCACTTGGAGGTGATCAGATTAAGGACAGAAGGTGGAGAACTCACAAGAAATGATCAGGAGGAATGTGAGGAGCTGAACAGGAGATTTAAGGAAGTTTTTACAGTAGAGACAGGAAGGGCTGCGGGAAGACAGCACAGAAGGGAACATCAAGAGGGAATATACCAACAAGTGTTGGATGACATACGAACAACTGAGGAGGAGGTGAAGAAGCTCTTAAGTGACCTTGACACCTCAAAGGCAATGGGACCGGACAACATCTCCCCATGGGTCCTTAGAGAAGGAGCAGAGATGCTGTGTGTGCCTCTAACCACAATCTTCAACACATCCCTTGAAACTGGGCAACTACCTGAGAAATGGAAGACAGCTAATGTAGTCCCCATATTTAAGAAAGGAAACAGAAACGAGGCACTAAACTACAGACCTGTGTCTCTGACATGTATTGTGTGCAAAGTCATGGAGAAGATTATCAGGAGGAGAGTGGTCGAACACCTGGAAAGGAACAAGATTATAAATGAAAACCAGCATGGGTTCATGGAAGGCAAATCTTGTATCACAAACCTCCTGGAGTTTTATGACAAGGTAACAGAAATAAGACACGAGAGAGAGGGGTGGGTAGATTGCGTTTTCCTAGACTGCAGGAAGGCCTTTGACACAGTTCCCCACAAGAGATTAGTGCAGAAGCTGGAGGATCAGGCACACGTAAAAGGAAGGGCACTGCAATGGATAAGGGAATACCTGATAAGGAGGCAGCAACGAGTCATGGTACGTGAAGAGGTATTACAGTAGGCGCCTGTTACGAGCGGGGTCCCACAGGGGTCAGTTCTAGGACCAGTGCTATTTTTGATATATGTGAACGACATGATGGAAGGAATAGACTCTGAAGTGTCCCTGTTCGCAGATGACGTGAAGTTGATGAGAAGAATTAAATCGGACGAGGATGAGGCAGGACTGCAAAGAGACCTGGAGAGGCTGGACATGTGGTCCAGTAACTGGCTTCTCGAATTCAATCCAGCCAAATGCAAAGTCATGAAGATAGGGGAGGGGCAAAGAAGACTGCAGACAGAGTATAGGCTAGGTGGACAAAGACTACAGACCTCACTCAGGGAGAAAGACCATGGGGTGACCATAACACCGAGCACATCACCGGAGGCACACATCAACCAAATAACTGCTGCAGCATACGGGCGCCTGGCAAACCTGAGAACAGCGTTCCAATACCTTAACCCTTTGACTGTTTTCGACGTATAAATACGTCTTACGAGCCAATGTTTCTGACGTATATATACTCAATAATTTTAGCGGCTTCAAATCAAGCGGGAGAAAGCTGTTAGGCCCACATGTGAGAGAATGGGTCTGTGTGGTCAGTGTGCACCACATAAAAAAAATCCTGCAGCACACATTGCGTAATGAGAAAAAAAAAACTGATCGTTTTTTTGGAATAAAACGCCGACTTTGAGGTGTATTTTCGTATAGTATTTATCATTGTATTCGCGTTTTCATGGTCTTAGGTGATAAAATGGAAAACATATTACAGAAATAGAGATGATTTTCATTACTTTGACGATGAAAACGACCTTGAAACTGAGCTCAAAGTAGCGGAAATGTTCGATTTTTACCAATGTTCAGGAGTAAATAAATCACACCACACGTCCAATACACGTCAACTGGGGAGTCTAATATTCTTTCACTAGTGCACTGATATTATTTATACCATTTTTACAATAATGCAGTAGTCTGTATAACAGTAAATTTTGTATTTTTTTGTATGAATAAAAAATCAAAATAGAAAGCAATAATAATATAAGAGGGGCCTAGAGATGTGACTAATGAACAGAGCATATGTTATTTTAGTGCCATGAATGTCTACCTTGTTTATTCTGGACCCTATTTTGAAATTGGCATCTTTTTTAGTTTGCGTGAAATTGGCCAAATTGCCAATTTCTGACCACCATATTGGGTAGTCCAAATTAGTACATGGGAGATTTCTTGTACTCAGCTGATAGATAAAATGGAGTTCTAAAGAAATAGCTATGAGTTTGGTCAACTGGAACAATGGAATTGGCTGAAAATAGGGCTCAAAGTCGGCGAAATCGCCGATACGCATATGTCGCCGAGACCGCTAACTTCGCGGGAGCATAATTCCATGAGTTTTCGACCAAATCTCGAACTTTTGGTGTCATTACCATTGGGAAAAGATTCCCTATCATTTCATAAGAAAAAAATAATTTTTTTTTTCAAAAAATGAGCGACATAGAATGACAGTTTCAGAAAGGGGCCCGAAACAGTCAAAGGGTTAATAAGGAATCGTTCAAGACACTGTACACTGTGTATGTTAGGCCCATACTGGAGTATGCAGCACCAGTCTGGAACCCACACCTGGTCAAGCACGTCAAGAAGTTAGAGAAAGTACAAAGGTTTGCAACAAGGCTAGTCCCAGAGCTCAAGGGAATGTCGTACGAGGAAAGGTTAAGGGAAATCGGACTGACGACACTGGAGGACAGAAGGGTCAAAGGAGACATGATAACGACATACAAGATACTGCGGGGAATAGACAAGGTGGACAGAGATAGGATGTTCCAGAGAGGGGACACAGGGACAAGGGGTCACAACTGGAAGCTGAAGACTCAGACGAGTCACAATGACGTTAGGAAGTATTTCTTCAGTCATAGAGTTGTCAGCAAGTGGAATAGCCTAGCAAGTGAAGTAGTGGAGGCAGGAGCCATACATAGTTTTAAGAAGAGGTATGACAAAGCTCAGGAAGCAGAGAGAGAGAGGATCCAGTAGCGATCAGTGAAGAGGCGGGGCCAGGAGCTGAGTCTTGACCCCTGCAACCACAATTAGGTGAGTACAATTAGGTGAGTACACACACACACACACACACACACACACACACACACACACACACACACACACACACACACGCACACACACGCACGCACACACACGCACACACACACACGCACACACACACATGCACACACACACGCACACTCACACGCACACTCACACGCGCACACGCACCGCACACACACATACACACACACACACACACACTCACTCTCACACAGAATCAGTTCGAACCAGGATTCTGCAAGAGAAAGCAAGACTGAGGGACAAACAGGGGTACCGGAGAGTATACCTCGACCGCGACAGAACACAAGACGAAAAGACTACACTGAAAGAGAGGGTACAGAGACGTAAGGAGGAACGAGAGGCAATGACGAAGATGAGCAGGACCCAGACACAGGAGGAAGGGCAAACACACCCCACAGAATCTCCCACCAAAAGACTCCAACCACGACATTCCCAAGGCAAATGAGCAACCTATACTACAACCCACTCACTGTTCCCTCTGCCACCAACCCCCATATCACAAACCTCACCCCAACAGCTGTCCCTTATGGGCATTCTGACCCCACCCCCATCATCACAAACCCCACCTACACCACAGCCCCATATAGGCCCCCACCAAGGCTCTCGCTCCCCCAACCCCAATATTCTTGCATGACCACAATGATAGAAAAGAAACTGAAAGTTTGGTACACAAACGCGGATGGAATAACGAATAAACATGAGGAGTGGAACGAAAGAATCAGTGAAAAATCCCCAGACATCATAGCAGTCACAGAAACAAAACTCGCTGAGACAATAACAGACACAATCTTCCCAATGGGATATCAGATCCTGAGGAAAGATAGAAGGAGTAGAGGGGAAGGAGGGGTTGCACTGCTCATAAAACACCGATGGGGATTTGAGGAAATGGAAGGCATGGACATGATTGGAGAAAGAGACTACATTGTAGGTACAATTCAGTCCGGAGAACATAAAGTAGTCATTGGAGTGATGTATAACCCACCACAGAACTGCAGGAGGCCAAGAGAGGAGTACGAAGAAAACAACAGGGTGATGGTGGACACAGTGGCTGAGGTGGCAAGAAGAGCTCACTCGAGCAGAGCAAAGTTACTGGTAATGGGCGATTTCAACCACAGGGAGATCGACTGGGAAAACCTGGAGCCACATGGGGGTCCCGAAACATGGAGAGCCAAGATGATGGATGTGGTACTTGAAAACCTCATGCATCAACATGTCAGGGACACAACCAGAGAGAGAGGGGAGGATGAGCCAGCAAGACTGGATCTTGTGTTCACCCTGAGCAGTTAAGACATTGAGGACATCACTTACGAGAGGCCCCTTGGAGCTAGCGATCATGTGGTGCTGAGTTTTGATTATATAGTAGAGTTACAAGTGGAGAAGGTAACAGGAACTGAAGGGGTCAGGCCAAACTATAAAAGGGGGGACTACACAGGTATGAGAAACTTCCTGCAGGAGGTTCAGTGGGACAGAGAAATGGTAGGAAAATCAGTAAACGAGATGATGGAATATGTGGCAACAAAGTGCAAGGAGGCAGAGGAAAGTTTTGTTCCCAAGGGAAACAGAAATAATAGGAAGACCAAAACGAGTCCTTGGTTTACCCGAAGGTGTAGGGAGGCAAAAACTAAGTGCAACAGAGAATGGAAAAGGTACAGGAGGCATAGGACCCAGGAAAACAAGGAGATTAGTAGAAGAGCCAGAAACGAGTATGCACAGATAAGGAGGGAGGCCCAGCGACAGTATGAAAACGACATAGCATCGAAAGTCAAATCTGACCCGAAACTGCTGTATAGCCACATTAGGAGGAAGACAACAGTCAAGGACCAGGTGATAAGGCTGAGGAAAGAAGGTGGAGAACTCACAAGAAACGATCAAGAGGTATGTGAGGAGCTCAACACGAGATTTAAGGAAGTATTTACAGTAGAGTCAGGAAGGACTCTGGGGGGACAGACCAGATGGGGACACCAGCAAGGAATACACCAACAAGTGTTGGACGACATACATACAGATGAGGAGGAGGTGAAGAAACTGCTAAGGGACATCGATACCTCAAAGGCAATGGGACCGGACAACATCTCCCCGTGGGTCCTTAGAGAGGGAGCAGATATGTTGTGCGTGCCACTTACCACAATCTTCAACACGTCCCTGGAAACTGGGCAACTACCTGAGGTATGGAAGACGGCAAATGTAGTTCCCATTTTTAAAAAAGGAGACAGAAAAGAGGCACTAAACTATAGACCTGTGTCATTGACGTGTATAGTATGCAAAATTATGGAGAAGATTATCAGGAGGAGAGTGGTGGAGCACCTGGAACGGAACAAGAGTATAAATGCCAACCAGCACGGATTCATGGAAGGCAAATCCTGTGTCACAAACCTTCTGGAGTTTTATGATAAAATAACAGAAGTAAGACACGAGAGAGAGGGGTGGGTTGATTGCATCTTCTTGGACTGCAAGAAGGCCTTTGACACAGTTCCTCACAAGAGATTAGTGCAGAAGCTAGAGCATCAGGCGCATATAACAGGAAGGGCACTGCAATGGATCAGAGAATACCTGACAGGGAGACAACAACGAGTCATGGTACGTAATGATGTATCACAGTGGGCACCTGTGACGAGCGGGGTCCCACAGGGGTCGGTCCTAGGACCAGTGCTATTTTTGGTATATGTGAACGACATGATGGAAGGGTTAGACTCAGAAGTGTCCCTGTTTGCAGATGATGTGAAGTTAATGAGGAGAATTAAATCTGATGAGGACCAGGCAGGACTTCAAAGAGACCTGGACAGACTGGACACCTGGTCCAGCAAATGGCTTCTCGAATTTAATCCTGCCAAATGCAAAGTCATGAAGATAGGGGAAGGGCACAGAAGACCACAGACCGAGTATAGGCTAGGTGGCCAAAGACTGCAAACCTCACTCAAGGAGAAAGATCTTGGGGTGAGTATAACACCGAGCATGTCTCCGGAAGCACACATCAACCAGATAACTGCTGCAGCATATGGGCGCCTGGCAAACCTGAGAACAGCATTCCGATACCTTAGTAAGGAATCGTTCAAGACACTGTACACCGTGTATGTCAGGCCCATACTGGAGTATGCAGCACCTGTTTGGAACCCGCACTTGATAAAGCACGTCAAGAAACTAGAGAAAGTACAAAGGTTTGCGACAAGGTTAGTTCCAGAGCTAAGGGGAATGTCCTATGAAGAAAGATTAAGGGAAATCGGCCTGACGACACTGGAGGACAGGAGGGTCAGGGGAGACATGATAACGACATATAAAATACTGCGTGGAATAGACAAGGTGGACAAAGACAGGATGTTCCAGGGAGGGGACACAGAAACAAGAGGCCACAATTGGAAGTTGAAGACACAAATGAGTCAGAGAGATATTAGGAAGTATTTCTTCAGTCATAGAGTTGCCTGCAACCACAAATAGGTGAGTACACTCTCACTCACACTCACACTCACATTCACACTCGCTCACACTCTACCTCTCCCACACTCTTTCACGAAGGTGGTTGTCTACTGTATATAAATATTTTATAAAATCTTTATCTGAATGATACATGGAAATGTGTTTACATTATAATGAGTACAGTTATGGTGGAATTTACATGAATGCAGAACTGCTAAGTAGAGAAGTTATTAATTTAAATTGAGGAGCTCCTTGAATTCCTCTAACACCAGTTAGGAACCCAATATGCAGAAGGCATGCCCTTTGTGTCGCCACATTGAAGCGGTGGACAAGAGAAAAGACAGCCCTTGGGTTTTGGGGGTCTCAATGAGCATACTTTCCTCAGGGGCTTAGGGACTTTTATCCTATTGAAATGAAGTGATACTGGTGGGGCATATCCCCATACTTGATGAGCTTGTGTTCTTTCCTGTGATCAGCAGCCCCACCCTGTTGACCAACTCTAAACTGGAAGTGTCAGCCAAAGCAGATCCACTTGTACTGTCCCACATCAACAGCCAATCCTTCTTCCAAGGATATACAGTGGTCCCTCAATAATCGACCGGCCTGAAAGTCGACCATTTCGGAAATCAACCTATTTTTTCGACAAAATATTGACTCGGAAATTGACCGAAATTCGTTTATCGACCCGTCTCAACCCGTCGTCCCAGACGCGTATGCACGAGGTAAGCGGGCCTCGACCCGCCTCAGCCTTCCTTCCCAGCCAGTGTGCCATTGTTTACCAGTTAGCGGCGGTCCTCTCACGTGCTCCAGTGAAATATTTCATAATATTTCATTTATTTTAGTGCTTGCAAGTTATTTAAGTGCTAAATAAGCTACCATGGCTCCAAAGAAAGCTCCTAGTGCCAAACCTTTGGTAAAGGTGAGAAATACCATTGAATTTAAGAGAAACATCATTGAACAATATGATAGTGGCGTACGTGTGGGCGAACTGGCGAGGATGTATAACAAAAATCATTCAACCATATCTTCCATCATAGCCATGAGAAAGGAAATCAAGGACGCTGTTGTTGCAAAGGGGGTAAATATGCTGATAAAAATGAGATCACCAGTACTGGAAGAGGTTGAGAAGTTATTATTGGTGTGGATAAATGAGAAACAATTAGCAGGAGACAGTCTTATGACCTCGATTATTTGTGAAAAGGCTAGGCAGTTGCATGATGAGCCTATGTCAGTTTTGAACTCAACTGCAACAGCAAAGAACTACAGACCAATAGCACTAACATCCCATATCATAAAAATCTTTGAAAGGGTCCTAAGAAGCAAGATCACCACGCATCTAGAAACCCATCAGTTACACAACCCAGGGCAACATGGGTTTAGAACAGGTCGCTCCTGTCTGTCTCAACTATTGGACCACTACGACAAGGTCCTAAATGCACTAGAAGACAAAAAGAATGCAGATGTAATATATACAGACTTTGCAAAAGCCTTCGACAAGTGTGACCATGGCGTAATAGCGCACAAAATGCGTGCTAAAGGAATAACAGGAAAAGTCGGTCGATGGATCTATAATTTCCTCATTAACAGAACACAGAGAGTAGTCGTCAACAGAGTAAAGTCCGAGGCAGCTACGGTGAAAAGCCCTGTTCCACAAGGCACAGTACTCGCTCCCATCTTGTTCCTCATCCTTATATCTGACATAGACAAGGATGTCAGCCACAGCACCGTGTCTTCCTTTGCAGATGACACCCGAATCTGCATGACAGTGTCTTCCATTGCAGACACTGCAAAGCTCCAGGCAGACATCAACCAAATCTTTCAGTGGGCTGCAGAAAACAATATGAAGTTCAACGATGAGAAATTTCAATTACTCAGATATGGTAAACATGAGGAAATTAAATCTTCATCAGAGTACAAAACAAATTCTGGCCACAAAATAGAGCGAAACACCAACGTCAAAGACCTGGGAGTGATCATGTCGGAGGATCTCACCTTCAAGGACCATAACATTGTATCAATCGCATCTGCTAGAAAAATGACAGGATGGATAATGAGAACCTTCAAAACTAGGGAGGCCAAGCCCATGATGACACTCTTCAGGTCACTTGTTCTATCTAGGCTGGAATATTGCTGCACACTAACAGCACCTTTCAAGGCAGGTGAAATTGCCGACCTAGAAAATGTACAGAGAACTTTCACGGCGCGCATAACAGAGATAAAACACCTCAATTACTGGGAGCGCTTGAGGTTCCTAAACCTGTATTCCCTGGAACGCAGGAGGGAGAGATACATGATTATATACACCTGGAAAATCCTAGAGGGACTAGTACCGAACTTGCACACGAAAATCACTCACTACGAAAGCAAAAGACTTGGCAGACGATGCACCATCCCCCCAATGAAAAGCAGGGGTGTCACTAGCACGTTAAGAGACCATACAATAAGTGTCAGGGGCCCGAGACTGTTCAACTGCCTCCCAGCACACATAAGGGGGATTACCAACAGACCCCTGGCAGTCTTCAAGCTGGCACTGGACAAGCACCTAAAGTCAGTTCCGGATCAGCCGGGCTGTGGCTCGTACGTTGGTTTGCGTGCAGCCAGCAGCAACAGCCTGGTTGATCAGGCTCTGATCCACCAGGAGGCCTGGTCTCAGACCGGGCCGCGGGGGCGTTGACCCCCGGAACTCTCTCCAGGTAAACTCCAGGTATTGTGGCACTGGGGAGTTCCATGGGGTTGGATGTGAGTTTGGAGGATGTGGAAGAGTTGGTGAAGGACCACAACGAAGAGCTAACCACTGAGGAGCTGCAAGAGCTTCAGCAGGAAGAGCAACAGATAGCAGATCAGAATCTTGCTGCACAGGAGGAGGAAGAGAGATGGAAGAAGGTGCCTTCTTCAGAAATTAAGGAGATTTTTCCTATGTGGGGTAAGATGGAAAGATTTATGGAGAAACATCACCCAGAGAAGGATGTTGCAAGCCATATCGGCAACTTGTACAGTGACAGAGTCTTGGCCCATTTTAGGGAAGTTTTAAAGAGACGCCAGAAACAGAGCTCTCTGCACAGTTATTTTGCGAGACAGGACTCCAGTGACTCTCAAGGTGGTCCTAGTGGCATTAAGGAACAGAGAAAAGAAGCAACCCCAGAAAAGCAAATGGTACCTGAGGTGTTGCTGGAAGGGGATTCCCCTTCCAAACTATAAACAATCCACTCTCTCCTCCTCCTCCAGTCTCCCATACACTAAGAAGAATCTCCAATAAAGGTAAGTGTTATGCTGTTAATGTTTCATTCATCATTTCCCATTGTATTGTTTATGTACTACATGAATATTTCATGTAAAAAATTTTTTTGTTTTAATACTTCTGGGTGTCAGGAACGGATTAATTGAATTTACATTATTTCTTATGGGGAAAATTGATTCGTAAATCGACCATTTCGATAATCGACCGGCTTCCAGGAACGGATTACCGTCGATAATCGAGGGACCACTGTAATGTGATCCTGTCAGGGGTGGCCAGCAGGTGTATTTGAACTTCTGAGTAGAAAAGATCAAGGCTCTCTCTTGGTGGGGCACCTCTTGTGATCTCAATTAACAACAACAACTAACCATCTCAGACCACTAATTACCCAACAAAAGGCTGCAGTCAGAATGATAAATTCCCACTACAGGCAGCACACTCCACCAATATTCAAAACACTAAACCTACTCACCATACAAAACATCCATACTTATTACTGCACCTATTACATACATAGAACACTTAACTCTGATATTAACCCTCCCCTCAAACATCTCTTTGCCAACCTCAACAGAACACATGACCATAACACAAGGCACAGATCACTCTTTGATGTTCCTCGTGTCCATCTCACGCTATGCAAAAACTCAATGCACATAAAAGGCCCTAAAATCTGGAATTCATTACCTGTAAATATAAAAGAAACACTACCTGTTTATAAATTCAAGTCTCTTCTCAAAGATCACTTACTCACCCAAAACCAAATAAATACTGAATAACTGAACCTTATAAATTGTTTATCTTAAATGTTTCTCACAATTATATCACATAAATGTTAAACCTAAGACCCAATCTAACTTTGTTATCCTTTAAATACACTACCTAACAGAATACTCCATTCTACTGAATGTACAGCAATGCATGCAACCATATGACCTGTCTTTGTAATACTCATTTGTGCTTTATTGTTATCTGTTTACAATAATGTTTTATCGCTGATTACATCATTGCTTAGTTAATCTTAAGTTAATTTTAAGCCTGCCCGTAATGCTATGCATACAAGTGGCTTTGGCATGCTGCTCTTACCTGTATTTTTTTGTACCTCTGTATGTATGTTCAAATTATAAAATAAATAAATAAATAAAATAAATAAATAAATAAATGGCTTCATTGTCTACCATACCAACTTTCGGAACTTGAACACTTCTGACCATGTAGACCATATTGGTCAGCTACCACTCTGCTGCAAATACACTTGTACTCAGGTGAGCAAGGGAAAGAGCCACCACAGTAAGAGTCTGAGGGTCAAGATGTGTGCCAGTCACAGAGCTCGAAACTGTTAGGAGAAAGGTGCCTGACTAATGTGCAATCACAACTAAAGGCAAACTCTCTCACCAGCAGAGGTTGCTTTAACACAGCTGCAGCAGCCTTTTATGTGATGGGGCCAACTGGACTGTTTGAGAACCAATGTTTTAGCTGGCCTTGTCCTCACTGAAAGGACCACTGGGTGGCTGGCACCACTAATATGGTTAGAGTTGCATATATGTTCTGGTAATATTACCTTCAGCTCATTGGAACCATTGGAGGAGGATAAGAAGGCTGCCAAGACAATCTGAGGGGCTATAAGTATCCCTAATCCACCTAATCTGACTAAGTGTGGCTTGCTCTTACTGTTATTTGTCCAGGAAAAAAAAAAAAATTCTAGCATGGACTTTAGAATTGAATAATACTCTCCCAGTCTGGGGCTGACAGAGGATGAAGAGCTTCCTAAAAAAAAAAAAGTCAGTCAGTTTGGGAAGGAAAAGACACGTGGTGAAGAGATAGACTGCACTGTAAATGAGTTTTTTTCAAAACTTGCCAAAAGCATAAGACCCAAATGGGGCACCAGAGAGAGACAGTACAAACAGTGAGATCAATGATTCTGATTCCTTGTAGGGCAGCTGTGATATGATATGTTTAGTGGTCTTTGCTGGAGGACACCAGTTTGCATTTCAAAGAATTTATGGAGAGGCCTATATTCTCTCCTTGCTTTTTGATAATTCTGATATCTTCTAGAAGGGACTCTGTAGTGCCTGTTAGTGTTTCACCATTTAAGTACTAGATACTGAGCTCACTGCTTTGGTCCTTGGTAACCTTTCTGATGGCCAAACAGATAAGGAGAGAGAGACACCTTCAAGCAATTCAATTTTGTTCTCTCCAAAGAGAAGGTTAGAGTTGCAGTTGTAACTAGAATGGATAAGTGGGTGAAGTTTAGGGAAATGGTCATGAAATTAACCCTTTCAGGGTCCAAGGCCAAAATCTGAAGTCACGCACCAGTGTCCAAGAAATTTTGAAAAAAAAAAAAAAAGTTATTTTTTCTTACAGAATTAAAGAGCATATTTTTGTGAAGGTAATAAAACAAAAAAAATTAGAATCTGATCAGTACTTACCGAGATACAGTGCCAAGAAGTTTGTAGAAAATGATGTGGTGGCGGCAACATCGACGAATTCCACATACGCGTATTATATTATTTTGTTGTTTTAGTTGTTTTTTCTTTTCTTTTCCAATTTTTTTCTATTCCTACTAACATTTGGGGCCTGAGAGACCAATACTGTATATAATTGATATATATATACTCACTGTATTGAACACAATAACCGCACTAAAGTTATTATCATATTATTGTTTACCACTGTTGTTTATTACAATAAACATGCACAAATATTGTATAATACTAATGTTCTATCATATATTTACATATTTACAATCACTGGACATGGTTTTAGAACTGCTGGAGCTTGTGGAACTCCTTGAAACAAGGCACCATGCACAGAGGCACCTTACATTCCTCACACATAAACCGAGTGTCTTTGCGTCTTTGTTGCCGTCGTTTTGTTTGTGCACAGACAATGCATCTCTTCTGAGCAAATTTCTTTTGAGTTGAAGGAAGCTGTATTATGAAATGATCACCTTCTCTCCTCAAACGCTTGGGTATATTGTGATGAATTCGAGGACCATGTTGTATTGCAGGTGTTGTTACCTGGTACTTCATTATGAGTTGTCTGACAACAGACAAACAAAATTCACCATACGGTGGTCTGTTACCAGTCTTTATTTGGTACATATTATATGCATTCAGCATTGAAATGTCCATGAGATGGAAGAAAAGTTTCATGTACCACTTGTAACTCTTACGAACACAGTCAACAAAACCAATCTGCATGTCACACTTGTCAACCAAGCGCATGTTTTGTGTATAATCAATCACTGTCACTGGTTTTCGAATACGTTCATTAGTCACTCGATCAACTTTGCCACTGTCTTGCATTTCATTACGGTGAATGGTTGTCAACAATGTGACATCTCGTTTGTCATGCCACCGTAATGCCATGATGTCATTGGCAGTAAACACCTGCACGTCATCACCACGAACACCTGCGTTGAGCCTGGGCATATGTTTACGATTAGAACGCACTGTGCCACACACATCTGTCTTGTTCACTCGCATGAAATCACTGAGTAATGGGCTTGTGTACCAGTTATCGGTATATAATGTATGGCCCTTACCAAGATAAGGTGCCATCATGTTTCTCACTACGTCACCTGAGATACCCAATAACATCTTGGTATCTTTCAATGTTTTACTACCCGTGTATACAACAATATCCAACACCAGGCCACTGTCACAATCACAGAGTACAAACAATTTTATACCAAAGCGGTTCCTCTTGCTCGGTATATACTGCTTGAATGACAGTCTACCTTTGAACAAAATCAAAGACTCGTCAATTACAAGATTCTTGAATGGATAAAAGTATATCCTGAACTTTTGTTTGAGATACATGAAAACATTTCTAATCTTGTATAACCTGTCACTTCTGTCAGGCCTGGTTTTGTCAGAGAAGTGCAACATACGTAACAGTAAGATAAACCTGTTCACTGGTATTATTTCACTGAAGGATGGGGTACAAATTAGCCGATCTGTGGACCAGTATGCTTTTATATTATGCTTATAGACGTGAGGCATAAGCATTATTGTTGCAAAAAGCAAATACATTTCTGCAACAGTCGTCTCTTTCCACCTGTGTAGTCTTGACTGTGGTGATAAGATCGTATTTGCCATGGTGTACTGAAAATACTTATTACTTTCCCTGACAATAATTTCCATCAATGGCTGGTCAAAGAATAATTCAAAGAATTCCAGTTCATTGGCCGTGGTTCCAAGGGGACAGGTAGGTAGAATTCCACTTTGAGAGTCATCAAAGTGGTGAGGGCTGGGAACAAAATTGGGATTTTGCTGCCAATCCCAGATACGGTTTGCTGGTGGATACTGGACATCATAGGCTGGTTGTACGGGTGGTTGTGGCGGGCTGGTGGGTGACGCTCCGCTTTGTCCTTGAACTGACGAGTCAGCAGCGTGGGTCCCCGCGTGGCACAGGTGAGTCACGCATGGCGGTGCCACTACCACCACCAGCCCCACTAACACCATCCACTGATGCCTGTGGCCCATCCATGCCAAGTGTAGCCACATCATCCTCACTATCACTACCTAAAACGGGTGTAGGGCCACGGGATGTACTCCGGGATGTACTCCGGGATCCCCCCCTGGGCACAGCATAGGGTACACTACCCGAGCGCATGCGGCGGCGAACATACCGACGCTTCACTGGTGAATATGTTTCCTCACTATCACTACTCGAATGATCGTCGAGCGCAATAAAATCACAATCCACGTCAGAATCATCGTCATTACTGAAGTCAGAGGCCAGGCCACGGGAAAATATTAGTTTTCTCTTACGTTTAGGAACACCCGACCGTGAGTCACGAGTGCCCACACCAGAGGTAGAAGGTCGAGGATCGTCGGGGTTTTCTGCACTATTATCGATATCCTGGTCATTATTTTCGGTCACTAACTTATCAAAGCCGTAGAATTCGTCTTCATTTCCACTTCCATCAGTGTCAGAACTATCAGACAGGAAGAGGAGAGTCCCAATTTTCCGGGGAGTGAGAGCTGACTTGCGACGAGGCATGGTGAACAAGGGTGACTGAGCCGGCGTTCCCACAATGCTATGCAGGCGCCTAGATTTTTTGTTTATGGCGCACACCCACGGCGCAGACCCATTCTCTCACATGTAGGCCTATGAGCGCTTTCGCGCTAAATTTGACGGCGCTAGAATTTTGGCGTAGATCTACGGTTTGGACACTCACCGACCAGCCGTAGATCTACGGGACGGACCCTGAAAGGGTTAAGCATTCTATGTCGCAAAATACAGTGGACCCCCGCATAGCGAACTTAATCCGTGCAAGAGGGCTCATTGTTATGCGAAATGTTCGGTATGCGAATGAATTTTCCCCATAAGAAATAATGGAAATCAAATTAATCCGTGCAAGACACCCAAAAGTATGAAAAAAAAAAAAAATTACCACATGAAATGTTAATTTTAATACACACAAACTGAAAAAGGCATGCACAATTACATGACACTTACTTTTATTGAAGATCTGGTGATGATTGATGGGATGGGAGGAGGGGAGAGAGAGTGTTAGTGGTTAGAAGGGGAATCCCCTTCCATTAGGACTTGAGGTAGTCGAGTCCTTTTCTGGGGTTACTTCCCTTCTTCTTTTAATGCCACTAGGACCAGCTTCAGAGTCACTGGACTTCTTTCGCACAACATATCTGTCCATAGTGGCCTGTACCTCTCGTTCCTTTATGACTTCCCTAAAGTGTTTCACAACATTGTCAGTGTAATAGTCACCAGCACGGCTTGCAATAGCTGTGTGAGGGTGATTTTCATCCAAAAAGGTTTGCACTTCAAGCCACTTTGCACAGATTTCCTTAATCTTTGTAGTAGGCAACTTCTTCAATTTCTCTCTCCCCTCCTCTGAACCAGTTTCCCCAGGTCTGGCCTCTTGCTCTTGAAGTTGATCTATCAGCTCATCAGTGGTTAGTTCTTCATTGTCCTCCTCCACCAACTCTTCCACATCCTCCCCACTAACCTCCAACCCCAAGGACTTTCCCAATGCCACAATGGATTCCTCAACTGGCATAATCCTCTCAGGGTTAGCCTCAAACCCTTCAAAATCCCTTTTGTCTACACATTCTGGCCACAGTTTCTTCCAAGCAGAGTTCAAGGTCTTCTTAGTCACTCCCTCCCAAGCCTTACCTATAAGGTTTACACAATTGAGGATATTAAAGTGATCTCTCCAAAACTCTCTTAGAGTCAGTTGAGTTTCTGAGGTCACTACAAAGCACCTTTCAAACAGAGCTTTTGTGTACAGTTTCTTGAAGTTGGAAATAACCTGCTGGTCCATGGGCTGCAGGAGAGGAGTGGTATTAGGAGGCAAAAACTTCACCTTAATGAAGCTCATGTCCCCATAAAGTCGCTCTGCCACGTCTGTAGGATGACCAGGGGCATTGTCTAACACCAGGAGGCACTTAAGTTCTAATTTCTTTTCAGTTAGGTAATCTTTCACATTGGGGGCAAATGCATGGTGTAACCAGTCATAGAAAAAGTCCCTAGTGACCCATGCCTTACTGTTTGCCCTCCACAGCACACACAAATTATCCTTGAGGACATTCTTTTGCCTGAACGCTCTGGGAGTTTCAGAGTGATACACTAATAAAGGCTTAACTTTGCAATCACCAGTAGCATTGGCACACATCAACAAAGTAAGCCTGTCTTTCATAGGCTTATGTCCTGGGAGTGCCTTTTCCTCCTGAGTAATGTAGGTCCTGCTTGGCATTTTCTTCCAGAACAGGCCTGTTTCATCACAATTAAACACTTGTTCAGGTTTCAGTCCTTCAGTTTCTATGTACTCCTTGAATTCCTGCACATATTTTTCAGCCGCTTTGTGGTCCGAACTGGCAGCCTCACCATGCCTTATCACACTATGTATGCCACTACGCTTCTTAAATCTCTCAAACCAACCTTTGCTGGCCTTAAATTCACTCACATCATCACTAGTTGCAGGCATTTTTTTAATTAAATCCTCATGCAACTTCCTAGCCTTTTCACATATGATCGCTTGAGAGACGCTATCTCCTGCTAGCTGTTTTTCATTTATCCACACCAATAAGAGTCTCTCAACATCTTCCATCACTTGCGATCTTTGTTTCGAAAACACAGTTAAACCTTTGGCAAGAACAGCTTCCTTGATTGCCTTTCTGGTGCCCACAATAGTAGCGATGGTTGATTTGGTTTCTTGTACAACCTGACCAGGTCGGCGATACGCACTCCACTTTCATACTTATCAATGATCTCTTTCTTCATCTCTATAGGAATTCTCACCCTTATTCCTGTAGGGTTGGCACTAGAAGCTTTCTTGGGGCCCATGGTCACTTATTTTCCAGATAAAGCACCGAAAACACTGTAATAATACGAAATATTCCGATTGTATGCTTGGATGTTACCGCGGAGGCTGGCTGGTAAACAATGGGACGGGCGGAACATGTGAGGCTGGCTGAGGGCGCACATTGGACGCGTCTCGGACGAAGATCGGTGAGCGGGTTTTTGGGCGGTATACGTGGCAAAATTTTTGCGATCAAAGCGAGCGGTATGCGGATTGTTCGCTATGCAAGTTGTACAGTAGGAAAGTAATTATTTCATAGTTGTACAGTAGAATATTAATTATAAATGAATCAAAATTTGTATAATACAAAGATATACGTATTTATATTCTAAAATGCTTTTGTGAAAAACAATGATTCAATTATATTCCTGTCAACAATGGATAAAAGGTTCAATGTGATTGTTTCAGTTATGATGTGGGAGTACATAGGTGAGTAAATGTATACTGAGTATTTAGCATTTAGTCTAGGGTGATTAAGTGGCTTTTGAGAAGAGTCTTAAATTGATTTTCAGACTGGGTTACTTTAATATCTTCTGGTAATGAATTCCATATTTTGGGGCCCTTTATGTGCATAGAGTTTTTACACAGTGTGATATGGACACGAGGTATATCAAAAAGAGATCTGTGTCTTGTGTTGTGGTCATGTGTCCTGTTTAGGTTGGTGAGGAAAAGTTTGAGTGGGGGGTTTATATTTGCGTGTATTGTTCTGTGTATGTAGTAGGCACATGAATAAGTATGGATGTTCTTAATGGTAAGCAGATTCAGACTTTTGAAAATTGGTGGAGTATGCTGGCGGGAGTGGGAATTTGTTATCATTCTTACTGCTGCCTTTTGCTGGGTTATTAGGGGTTTTAGGTGATTGGATGTTGTTGATCCCCATGCACAAATTCCATATGTAAGATAAGGGTATATGAGTGAATGGTACAGTGCCAGGAGAGCTGATTGTGGAACGTAGTACCTTATCTTTGATAGTATGCCTACAGTCTTGGAGATTTTCTTGGTGATTTGTTGTATGTGTGTCCGGAACTTAAGGCTACTGTCAAGGTGGATACCTAGGAATTTTCCCTCTGTGAGTCTTGTGACTGATGATCCATTTAGCGTAATGTTAATTGGATCATTTGCAGCTTTGTTTCCAAACTGAATGAAATAGGTTTTATCAGTGTTCAGGGTAAGTTTGTTAGTCATCATCCAGGCAGATATTTTCTGTAATTCAGCATTGACTGTGTTTGCTAGTATGACTGCGTTTGGGTGGGAAAATACATATGTAGTGTCATCTGCAAATAATATGGGTTTGAGTAGCTGTGATGCATTCGGTAGATCATTGATGTAGATGAGAAAGAGGAGTGGTCCAAGGACGCTTCCTTGTGGGACTCCTACTGTGATTGGTTGGGTGGAGGAGTTTGCATCATTTGCATACACATATTGAGTTCTGTTACTAAGGTATGACTTTAGGTAGTTGAGGGAGTGGCCTCTGATACCATAGTGCATTAATTTGGAGTACAGTAGTTCATGGTCGACTGTATCGAAAGCTTTACGTAAATCAATGAAAATGCCCAGCGGGACTTCTTTCTTTTCAAGTGCGGTATATATTAGTTCTAGCATGTGTATGATAGCGTCATTTGTGCTTTTATTATTTCTGAATCCAAACTGACAAGGGTTTAATATGTTGTGTGAAACGAGGTAGGAATAGATCCGTCTATGAATTAATTTTTCAAAGATTTTAGAGAGCAGTGGTAAGTTAGATATTGGTCTATAGTTATTCAAGTCAGCTTGGTCACCTCCTTTATGGATCGGAGTGACCCTCGCTATTTTGAGGATTGTTGGGAAGGTAGATGATTCAATGGATTTGTTAAAGAGCGTTGCAATAATTGGTGACAATACTTGAGAAGCTTTTTTGTACATAAAAGCAGGCAAGTTGTTTATGTCTCCTGCCTTGTTTTTAAGGGTGTTTATGATGAGCATAACTTCAGTGGGGTTGGTTGGAGCTAGGAATAGCGTATTTGGGTAGGTTCCTATGAGGTAGTCTGATGGACGGGCGTTTGTGCTTGGTATTTTGTTTGCTAGATTTTTTCCTATGGTGGAGAAGAAAACATTAAGTCTGTTTGCTGTTTCGGTTGGAGTGAGTAGGGGTTCATCTGATTTTGTTAGTTTGATTGCTTTGTTTTTGGATAACTTTTTAGTTCCAAGAATTTCAGATAGAGTTTTCCAGGTTTTTTTCATATCACCTTTGATGTTATGTAATCTATTTTCATAATACAATTTTTTTGACCTTCTTATCAGGCTGGTAAGTGCTGACGAGTAATTTCTCGACTGTTCTCTAGTTATTTGACCCATTCTATACTGTTTTTCATATTTGTGCTTTGTGTTAATGGATTTGAGGATGCTTGGTGTTAGCCAGGGATTATTCAGTCTCTTTGCTGTGATCTGTTTAGTTTTTCTGGGGCAATGTCTGTTGTAGAGGCATTGGGCTTTTTTTAGAAAATTATTTATACATTCATTCATATCTGTATATGTTTCAAGCTCATTTTGCCAATCGATGTTATTCATAGCTGCTATAAAGTTGTTAACTGCTGTCTCGTTATGTAGTCTGAAGGTTACTTTAGTAATGTCTTGTGGTAGTTTGCCCAGATTAGTTATGAGAAAGGTTGGGTAGTGGTCTGTAGTGTTGTCCCTGATTATGCCTGATTTTAAAGGGGATATGGTGTTTGTCCAGATGTGGTCTATTAAGGAGATGCTTGTCTCGGAGATTCTTGTAGGTTTAGATATTGCTGGTAGCAACAGGCAGTTACTCATTGTGTTTGTGAATTCGGTTACTTGTGGGTCCTGGTCGTGTAGTATGTTTATGTTGAAATCACCTGTTAGTAGTAGGTGGTCTTTATTCATGTGTGCATCAGTAATCATGTTTCCTAGTTTTTCACTAAAGTGATAAATGTTTGACTGTGGTACTCTGTAGATGTTTATAACTGTGAGGGGTTTTTGCAGGTCTTTTGATTTAAATTTGGCTATGATATATGGTATAAGAGGCCATGTGCTTGCATATTTCAAATCCTACCTTACTAATAGGTATCAGTATGTCACCATTAAAGAGACAACCTCATCAACATGGCCACTTGATACTGGAGTGCTGCAGGGAAGTGTCCTTGGTCCCCTGCTCTTCCTCATTTACATCTATGATCTTCCAAACGTATCCCAACACCTGAAACCCATTCTCTTTGCTGATGACACGACTCATGTTATCTCCCACCCAAATCTTGCCACCCTCAACACCATTGTCAACGAGGAGCTGCTCAAAATATCAACTTGGATGACAGCTGATAGACTTACACTTAACACTGACAAAACCTACTATATTATATTTGGTAGCAGAGCAGGTGTTGTGCAACTTAACATTAAGATCGACAACACTCTAATTGCCGGACATAATGAGGGCAATTTCCTAGGCCTATACCTCGACAACAACCTGAATTTCAGCACCCATATCCAACACATAACAAAAAAAGTATCCAAAATGGCTGGAATCCTCTCGAAGATATGATACTATGTGCCACAAACTGCCCTTCTCACACTATACCATTCACTCATTTATCCATACCTCACCTATGCTATTTGTGCTTGGGGATCAACTGCAGCAAAACACCTAAAGCCAATAATAACCCAACAAAAAGCCACAGTAAGAATGATCACTAAATCCCATCCCTGGCAACCCCCTTCCCCCACTATTCATAGATCTAAACTTACTCCCTGCTCAGAACATCCACACTTACTACTGTGCAATCTACATCTACAGGACCTTAAATTCCAATATTAACCCTGACCTAAAACGCTTTCTTGATAGTTGTGACAGGACCCACAGGCGTAACACCAGACACAAACATCTCTATGACATTCCCTGTGTCCGGCTAAACCTTTACAAAAATTCTATGGTATGTCAAAGGGCCTAAAATCTGGAACACCCTACCTGAAAGCTCTAGAACTGCAGACACATTCATCACCTTCAAAACTATCGTTAGACAACATCTTATCTCCCTGATACACCCCATCAACTAACTACATGAAAACCACCTGGTGGTTCACACTTACACTCACTCACCCATTTGACTATAAACACAGAAATACGAATCTTAATCTTAAAATAATGAATCCTAACTAGTCATAAGTTTGCCTGTGATACTCCAATATAGAAACTATGTATTGTGCCAAAACAAAAGCATTCACATTGCTAAACTCACAAACTATAATGTAGTCACTTAGCCTTAATACCAACTTACTCCATAATTTGTAATAATTTAGAGTTAAGAATTAATCTAAGTCTGTCCGATATGCCTAGCCATGCTAGGTGTCATAGTGGCCCCCTCTATAATTAGTATTTTATAACATGTAAACCACACAATATCCAAAATCTGTAAACCCCGCATTGTAATCTTTATAGAGAATAAACTTGATTGATTGATTAACCATCTCAGACCACTAATTACCCAACAAAAGGCTGCAGTTAGAATGATAACAAATTCTCACTACAGGCAGCACACTCCACCAATATTCAATACACTCAACCTACTCACCATACAAAACATCCATACTTATTACTGCACCTATTACATACATAGAACACTCAACTCTGATATTAACCCTCCCCTCAAACATCTCCTTGCCAACCTCAACAGAACACATGACCATAACACAAGGCACAGATCACTCTTTGATATTCCTCGTGTCCATCTCACACTATGCAAAAACTCAATGCACATAAAAGGCCCTAAAATCTGGAACTCATTACCTGTAAATATAAAAGAAACACTACCTGTTTATAAATTCAAGTCTCTTCTCAAAGATCACTTACTCACCCAAAACCAAATAAATACTGAATAACTGAACCTTATAAATTGTATATCTTAAATGTTTCTCACAATTATATCACATAAATGTTAAACCTAAAACCCAATCTAACTTTATTATTTTTTAAATACACTACCTAACAGAATACTCCATTCTACTGAATGTACAACAATGCATACAACCATATGACCTGTCTTTGTAATACTCACTTGTGCTTTATAGTAATCTGTTTACATTAAAGTTTTATCACCGATGTCATCATTGCTTAGTTCATCTTAAGTTAATTTTAAGCCAGCCCGTAATGCTATGCATAGTATAAGTGGCTTTGGCATACTGCTCTTTTCTGTATTTTTTGTACCTCTGTATGTGTGCACAAATTTTTAAATAAATAAATAAATTAGCCTCCCCTTACCGGTATATTTTTGTATGATTTATGGTTGTATTCTTGTTTTTTGGTCTCATTTGATAGAATGGAAAATATACTATAGAAATAGATATGATTTTGATTGGTTTCATGATGAAAAGTACCTTGAAATTGAGCTCAAAGTAGCAGAAATGTTCGATTCTTTGGCAATGTCCAAGAGTAAACAAATGACATCACCGTCCAATGCCTGTCCGATTGGCACTGCCCATCAACCCTCACATATTGTAAAGCTCTTCAACACGCTAGCAAAAGTGGGAGCAGACATCATAAGGTAGCAGTGGCAGACAACATGAAGCAGCAGTGGCAGACAACATGAAGCAGCAGTGGCAGACATCATGAGGTAGCAGTGGCAGACACCATGAAGCAGCAGTGGCAGACAACATGAAGCAGCAGTGGCAGACATCATGAAGCAGCAGTGGCGGACATCATGAGGTAGCAGTGGCAGACACCATGAAGCAGCAGTGGCAGAAACCATGAAGCAGCAGTGGCAGACAACATGAGGCAGCAGTGGCAGACATGAAGCAGAAGTGGCAGACAACATGAGGCAGCAGTGGCAGACATGAAGCAGAAGTGGCAGACAACATGAAGCAGCAGTGGCAGACATCATGAAGCAGCAGTGGCAGACATCATGAAGCAGCAGTGGCAGACATCATGAACCAGCAGTAGCAGACATCGTGAAGTAGCAGTGGCAGACAACATGAAGCAGCAGTGACAAAGTGTAGCATTAAGAGTGTAGCAATTAAGTGTAGCATTCAGAGCATAACAATTAAGTGTAGCATTAAGAGTTGTAGCCTTTATAAGTCACTGACTTTGTGCCATTTACCGGATACCCCACACAAACATCCCAAATTTCAGTGAGAAATTAAAGTCACTAATAACAAACAGACAAATGAATAAGCACCACCTTCTCTTAGCTGGAGACTTCAACATCAACCTTGGCCTACTAGATGATCAGCCTGTAACTGATTTCATCAACAATATGAACAACACACTTCTCATACCAACAATAACTAAACCAACCAGGCTCACTGAGACAAGTGCAACCATAATAGACCACATATGGACCAATATACTAGCCCCCCTTAAATCAGGGATAATCACAGATAGCACTACAGACCACTACCCTACCTTCCTCTTGACAAACATTAGTAAACCACCACTTGAATACAACAAAGTCTCATTTAGACTCCATGACGAGGCCTCAATAAGGAAGTTCACAGCTGACCTAGAGACTGTTGACTGGCCTACAGAATTCTCCAAGGCCAATGGTATTGATGACTGGACAGACATTTTTCTTAACAAATTACTTAGACTATACAACAAACATTGTCCTATAAAAACGAAACAGATCACAAACAAACGGCTTGGTTGCCCATGGCTAACCAGCACCATTCTGAAATCCATTGACAAGAAACACCAATATGAAAAGCAATATAGACAGGGCTTAATACACAAAGATATTCTTAAACACTATTCATCAGTTCTCACCAAAGTAATAAAGAAAGCCAAACAACTATACTACTCCAGTAGATTCACAGACACTAGAGGAGATATAAAAAAGACCTGGAAAACACTCTCTCAGATTCTAGGGACCCACAAACTGAAAAAAAAACAAGAATATTGTCCTAACTAAACCTAATGAAACACCACTACATCCCACTGACACAGCTAACAAGATAAACGACTTCTTCTCAACCATAGGATCTAATCTCGCCAATAAAATCCCACATACCAATGCCCATGCCGGGGACTACCTAGATGGGAATTTCCCAAATTCCTTCTATCTTGCACCAACTGAGCCCACGGAAGTCACCGAGATTATAAAGTCACTTAAAAATAACTCAGGGAATCTGTCTCATGTCCCACCATTACTGTACAAGCGAGCGGCCCATGTCCTTTCGCATGCTATTTCATTACTTTTTAACAAGTCACTAGAAACTAGCACCTTCCCGAAACTACTCAAGATGGCAAGGGTTACACCAATACATAAAGGTGGTGACCCTACAGACTTAAACAACTATAGGCCAATATCAAACTTACCATTGCTATCCAAAATCTTTGAGAAACTCGTGCACAGGAGACTATATTCATTTATAACGGCACAAAACATACTCAACCCCTGCCAATTTGGATTCAGGAAAAATAAAAGCACTAATGATGCAATCATAAAAATGCTAGATCTGCTTTACACAGCATTGGAAAATAAGGAATATCCACTAGGAATTTTTATTGACCTAAGAAAAGCTTTTGACACAGTAGACCACGACATCCTACTCCACAAACTTGACCATTACGGTATAAGAGGCCATGCGCTTGCTTATTTCAAATCTTACCTTACTAATAGGTATCAGTATGTCACCATTAAAGACACAGCATCAACAACACGGCCACTTGATACTGGAGTTCCGCAGGGAAGTGTCCTTGGTCCCCTGCTCTTCCTCATATACATCAATGATCTTCCAAACGTATCCCAACACCTGAAACCCATTCTCTTTGCTGACGACACGACTTATGTCATCTCTCACCCTAATCTTGCCACCCTCAACACCATTGTTAATGAGGAGCTGATCAAAATATCGACTTGGATGACAGCCAATAAACTTACGCTTAACACTGACAAAACCTACTATATTATGTTTGGTAGCAGAGCAGGAGATGCACAAATTAACATTAAGATCGACAACACTCTAATTACCAGACATAATGAGGGCAAATTCCTAGGCCTATACCTTGACAACAACCTGAATTTCAGCACCCATATCCAACACATAACCAAAAAAGTATCCAAAACAGTTGGGATCCTCTCCAAGATACGATACTACGTGCCGCAAAATGCCCTTCTCACACTATACCACTCACTTATTTATCCATACCTCACCTATGCTATTTGTGCTTGGGGATCAACTGCAGCAACACACCTAAAGCCAATAATAACCCAACAAAAAGCTGCAGTAAGAATAATCACTAAATCCCATCCCTGGCAACACACCCCCCCACTCTTCATAGATCTAAACTTACTCCCTGTTCAGTACATCCACACTTACTACTGTGCAATCTACATCTACAGGACCTTAAACTCCAATATCAACCTTGACCTAAAACGCTTTCTTGATAGTTGTGACAGAACCCACAGGCATAACACCAGACACAAACATCTCTACGACATTCCCCGTGTCCGACTAAACCTTTACAAAAATTCAATGTATGTCAAAGGCCCTAAAATCTGGAACACCCTACCTGAGAACTCTAGAACTGCAGACACATTCATCACCTTCAAAACTACCATTAGAAAACATCTTATCTCCCTGATACACCCCATCAACTAACTACACGAATACCACCTGGTGGTTCACACTTACACTCACTCACCCATTTGACCATAAACAGAAATATTAATCTCAATCTTAAAATAATGAATCCTAGTCATAAGTTGGCCTGATACTCCAATACTGAAACTATGTACTGTGCCAAAACAAAAGCATTCACATTGCTAAACTCACAAACTAGTATTTAGTCACTTAGCCATAATACCAACTTACCTCATAATTTGTAATATTTTAAAATAAAGAATTAAACTAAGTCTGCCCGAAGTGCCTAGCCATGCTAGGCGTTCTAGTGGTACACTCTGTAATCATTATTTACTACATGTAAACCACACAATAACCAAATTCTGTAAACTCAGCATTGTAATCTTTATAGAGAATAAACTTTGAATTTGAATTTGAATTTGATAATTATTTATAAAAGTTGTAAGGCTCCAGGATGTACATGTTATAGAGTAATCATTATTTAGTTGTAACAGTTAGAGTAAGAGGTAGATGGAAAAGAGGAAGGTGGCAACAACAAGTAAGAGAGAGGTGAAAGTGTATAACCTAAGAGAAGAAGAAGTTCGGGTGAGATATAAACAACTATTGGCAGAAAGGTCGGCTGGTGCAAATATGAGTAGTGGGGGGGGGGGTTGAAGAGGGTTGGAATAGTTTTAAAAATGCAGTATTAGAATGTGGGGCAGAAGTTTGTGGTTATAGGAGGGTGGGTGCAGGAGGAAAGAGGAGTGATTGGTGGAATGATGAAGTAAAGGGTGTGATAAAAGAGAAAAAGGTAGCTTATGAGAGGTTTTTACAAAGCAGAAGTTTTATAAGAAGAGCAGAGTATATGGAGAGTAAAAGAAAGGTGAAGAGAGTGGTGAGAGAGTGCAAAAGGAGAGCAGATGATAGAGTGGGAGAGGCACTGTCAAGAAATTTTAATGAAAATAAGAAAAAAAAATTGAGTTAAACAAGTTAAGAAAGACTAGGGAACATACGGATTTGTCAGTTAAAAACAGAGCAGGGGAGTTAGTAGACGGAAAGATGGAGGTATTGGGTAGATGGCGAGAATATTTTGAGGAACTTTTAAATGTCGAAGAATGGGAGGCAGTAATTTCATGCACTGGACAGGGAGGTATACAATCTTTTAGGAGTGAAGAAGTGCAGGATGTGAGTGTGGGGGAGGTGCGTGAGGCATTACGTAGAATGAAAGGGGGTAAAGCAGCTGGAACTGATGGGATCATGACAGAAATGTTAAAAGCAGGGGGGGATATAGTGTTGGAGTGGTTGGTATTTTTGTTTAATAAATGTATGAAAGAGGGGAAGGTACCTAGGGATTGGCAGAGAGCATGTATAGTCCCTTTATATAAAGGGAAGGGGGACAAAAGAGATTGTAAAAATTATAGAGGAATAAGTTTACTGAGTATACCAGGAAAAGTGTACGGTAGGGTTATTATTGAAAGAATTAGAGGTAAGACAGAATGTAGGATTGCGGATGAGCAAGGAGGTTTTAGAGTGGGTAGGGGATGTGTAGATCAAGTGTTTACATTGAAGCATATATGTGAACAGTATTTAGATAAAGGTAGGGAAGTTTTTATTGCATTTATGGATTTAGAAAAGGCATATGATAGAGTGGATAGGGGAGCAATGTGGCAGATGTTGCAAGTATATGGAATAGGTGGTAAGTTACTAAATGCTGTAAAGAGTTTTTATGAGGATAGTGAGGCTCAGGTTAGGGTGTGTAGAAGAGAGGGAGACTACTTCCCGGTAAAAGTAGGTCTTAGACAGGGATGTGTAATGTCACCATGGTTGTTTAATATATTTATAGATGGGGTTGTAAAAGAAGTAAATGCTAGGGTGTTCGGGAGAGGGGTGGGATTAAATTATGGGGAATCAAATACAAAATGGGAATTGACACAGTTACTTTTTGCTGATGATACTGTGCTTATGGGAGATTCTAAAGAAAAATTGCAAAGGTTAGTGGACGAGTTTGGGAGTGTGTGTAAAGGTAGAAAGTTGAAAGTGAACATAGAAAAGAGTAAGGTGATGAGGGTATCAAATGATTTAGATAAAGAAAAATTGGATATCAAATTGGGGAGGAGGAGTATGGAAGAAGTGAATGTTTTCAGATATTTGGGAGTTGACGTGTCAGCAGATGGATTTATGAAGGATGAGGTTAATCATAGAATTGATGAAGGAAAAAAGGTGAGTGGTGCATTGAGGTATATGTGGAGACAAAAAACATTATCTATGGAGGCAAAGAAGGGAATGTATGAAAGTATAGTAGTACCAACACTCTTATATGGGTGTGAAGCTTGGGTTGTAAATGCTGCAGCGAGGAGGCGGTTGGAGGCAGTGGAGATGTCCTGTCTAAGGGCAATGTGTGGTGTAAATATTATGCAGAAAATTCGGTGTGTGGAAATTAGGAGAAGGTGTGGAGTTAATAAAAGTATTAGTCAGAGGGCTGAAGAGGGGTTGTTGAGGTGGTTTGGTCATTTAGAGAGAATGGATCAAAGTAGAATGACATGGAGAGCATATAAATCTGTAGGGGAAGGAAGGCGGGGTAGGGGTCGTCCTCGAAAAGGTTGGAGGGAGGGGGTAAAGGAGGTTTTGTGGGCGAGGGGCTTGGACTTCCAGCAAGCGTGCGTGAGCGTGTTAGATAGGAGTGAATGGAGACGAATGGTATTTGGGACCTGACGAGCTGTTGGAGTGTGAGCAGGGTAATATTTAGTGAAGGGATTCAGGGAAACCGGTTATTTTTATATAGCCAGACTTGAGTCCTGGAAATGGGAAGTACAATGCCTGCACTTTAAAGGAGGGGTTTGGGATATTGGCAGTTTGGAGGGATATGTTGTGTATCTTTATACGTGATATGCTTCTAAACTGTTGTATTCTGAGCACCTCTGCAAAAAGAAAAAAAAAAAAATCAGTGATTATGTGTGAGTGTGGTGAAAGTGTTGAATGATGATGAAAGTATTTTCTTTTTGGGGATTTTCTTTCTTTTTTGGGTTACACTCTCTGCCTCATTCCTGGCTCTAAAATAACATTTTCTTTGTTTATCAGTCATGTCTCCAGGCCCCTCTGGTACTACTCTTGCTTTCTATTTTGAATTTTTATTCAAACAAAAAATAGAAGATTTACTGTTATGCAGACTACTGCAATATTGTAATAATTGTATAAATAATGTCAACCCATTCATGACTGCATATTAGAATGGCTAGTTGGACATTTATTGGACAATGACGTCATTTGTTTACTCTTGAACATCAGCAAAAATCAAACATTTCCCCAACTTTGAGCTCCATTTCAAGGTCCTTTTCATAGTAAAACCAATCAAAATCACCTCCATTTCTATAATACATGTATGTCTTCCATTCTATCAAATGTGACTACGAAAACGAGAATGTGACCATAAAAACTTTACGAAAATACACCTCAAAGTCGGCGTTTTAATCCAAAGACACGGTTGGAGTTTTTTTCCTCTCATTATGCACTGCTTGCTGCAGGATTTTTTTTATATGTGCACACTGACCACACAGACCCATTCTCTCACATGTGGGCCTACCAGCTTTCTCCTGCTTGATTTGAAGCCGCTAGAATTTTTGAGTATCAGACACGTACCGGATGAATGCTATAGGTCAAGTTTTTCAACGAATGTCGGGGTCAAGTTTTTACGCTGAAAAGCATCGTAGGTCAGTTTTAACATAGGTTGGGGACATCGTACGTCGGGGGTCCACTGTATTTATACAAAGTTATTGTTACGATACAAGAGTTTACTGGGAAGACATAATTCTCAGTAGTAGAGTTAGGCAATCAATATGTGACCTGAAGTAACCGACTTGCTAGTATAATCCTTACCAAAGTCTTCACAGAGACATTAAATTTAAATTATCCAGACAGGAAGACTTATCGATAATCCCGTGCATGGGATATGTATAAGAACAGAAAACTCTTAGAAATCAGAGATCAGACTAGGTGTGAGAGTGCTACTCGGGAGTGTGTGTGAAGCTACTCTGAGTGAGTGTTGGGAACCTACTGCCTGACAAAGTGATCGTATACCCCCACATGAGGTCGGTCAGGAGAAGTAAGCCGGCAGTTAAACTAGCATCCGGTCATTTACCTGGTGCATCAAAACAATTGCACCATTATTAGGAAACACAGTTTCCAATATTAACCTATTATAATAAGAAGAAAGGAAGCACTAAGCCGACAAACATATACATACATATAATAAAATAAAGGATATGGACATACTCGTAACAATGATACAGTGCAAGGAGAGCTGATTGTGTAGTCAGAAGCAGGAATGGCTGCTATGGTGGCCCTATAAACCCCAACAACAACAATGGCTGCTGTCACCACCACTAGCCACATACGTAATGACATGTATTTTATTCATTCTAGTGTATATATCATCTTTCTATATTATTAATATTGTTTATTATGTCATATTACATGAATTGTGATAGATAAGTAAGCCTTAGAGTTGATATTAGGGAAATTATTGAAGTATTTTCTCGTGCCTGGAATTCCACTGTAACAAATTAATTACATTTCAATTAATTTAAATGAGGAAAATTGACTCTGCAAACGAGCAAATCCAGATACAAGCAAAGTCATGGAACAGATTAAACTCGAAAGTAGAGGTTTCACTGTACTGTAAATCCTCAACTCACAAACACATTGGGGACCTCCTGAATTGTGTATAATATTCATAATACAGGAGGTCTTCAACTTCTGTACTGTGTATAATATTATACAAAATAATGATATAATAATATTATACACAATACAGAAGATTCTCACGTGTTCGTAAGTTAAGGATTTATTGTATTAAGTGAGCAATAGAACTAGGCCTAAAAAATGCATATACAGTATACACATTACTTTAAAATATTTTCATCCTTAGCTTATAGTGAGTGGTGAATATAATTATTGTAGGAAGTCCGAAAACCACTGCATTAGATGAATGCTGTAAAGTAGGGCCCGCCTGTATACAGAACCCTCAGAACAAACCTCAACCTAATACTCCAACTCTTCTAGAAGGCTGCAACAGAACCCATAGGCACAATGCAAGAAATAATTATCTCATTGATATACAGCATGTTTAACTCAACCTTTTCAGGAACTCCATGCAAATAAAGGGCCCAAAAATTTGGAACACCCTTCCTAGTGATGCAAAAATTTCTCCTTCAGCCAATAGCTTCAAAAATTGTGTCAAAAAGCACTTCCTGAATCAGACTTAAACCCAACATAGATCATTCATATTTAAGCCTGATGTAAATCATTAACAATCCTGTTGATCCAAACCATAGTAACACTCATAATGAATGTTTGCACTATCACTAATCTGTTTCAACATGTATTAATTTCCAAATATGTAACATAATTCACATAAAAAAATTGTTCCTGTAGTTAAATGTCAAATACTATGAGTAACAAAAGCATCTAATAAAACACCATATTTGTCTCAGTTTCTAGCAATCATAAATTAATTCTGAGGATGTCCGAAATGCTCTGCACAACAAGGGGCTTTATATAGTTTATATATACGTATATCTATACTATATATATATATATATATATATATATATATATATATATATATATATATATATATATATATATATATATATATATATATATATATATATAGTATGTATATATATATATATATATATATATATATATATATATATAAATATAGTATGTATATATATATATATATATATAGTATGTATTATATATATATATATATATATATATATATATATATATATATATATATATATATATATATATATATATATATATATATATATATATATATATATATAGTGGAACCTTGACTTACGAGCCATCCCTGGGTCGATTTTTTGCTCTGAGTTACGAGTCAGCTCCCCCCTCCCTCTTCGCCCTCAAAACCTGAACACCTCGCTTGTTTATCTATGATTTCATGCTTTAATTCCATGTAAATCATTATCTTTTTCTTCTCACCAATACTAATAATATAATATTATTACAGTCAAGTCACTCAGTAAGTCAGTCAAGTCACTCAGTAAGTCAATCAAGTCACTCAATCAGTCGAGTCATTCAGTAAGTCAGTCAGCCAGGTCACTCAATAAGTCAGTCAAGTCACTCAATAAGTCAGTCAAGTCATTCAGTAAGTCAGTCAAGTCACTTAGTAAGTCATTCGGTCAAGTCATTCAGTAAGTCAGTCAAGTCACTTAGTAAGTCATTCAGTCAAGTCACTCAGTAAGTCAGTCAGTTCAGTCAGTCATTCAGTAAGTCAGTCAGTCAATTAATTTAAATGAGGAAAATTAATTTGATATACGAGTAAACTGAGTTACGAGCTAGCTCCTAGAACGGATTAAACTCGTAAGTCATGGTTCCACTGTATATAATTATATATGCACATATGTCAATTAAATGTCAATTGTATTTGTTTATATAATGGACAGTAATTGATGTGATGGTTGGTAGTTGATGTGATGGATGGTAGTTGATGTGATGGATGGTAACTGATTGATAGACAGTAGTTGATGTACTCACCTATTTGTGGTTAAAGGGGTTGAGCCTCTGCTCCTGGCCCTGCCTCTCAGCTAACCACTACTGCTGGGTACTCACTCTCTTGGCTGCCTGAGCCTTATCATGATTGAAGTTATGTTGAGGTTTTGCCTCTACCACTTCGTTCTCTAAGTCATTCCACTTCCAAACCCCACTCTAAAGCTAAAGAAGTACCTCTTGACATCTCTGTGACTCGTCTGTTTTTAGCTTCCTCCAGCCATTTCCCCGAGTACCTGAGCCCTGCCTCTCAAACCTGCTCGTCCTGCCCACCCTGTCTATTCCTCTCAGTATTGTGCACATTGTAATCACCTCATCCCTGGTCCTGTCCTCTAGCTTTACTAAGCTTAGCTTCTTGTAGTCTCTCCTCATAGCTCATACCTCTCAGCTCTTGTGACTAGCAAATGTTTGCTAGTTACATAGCAAGCTTCATATAATTTATAAAATGCAGGTTTCATAATGGCACTGCATATTCAATGACAGGTCTGACATATGCCATGTGTAGGGATGTGACTGTCTCCTTGTTGAGGTTCCCAAAATGTCACCTTTAAATTTGCCTATCTCACATTTACTGCAGTCTTTATCTGGTTAATGTGTGCCTCAGACGAAATGCTTGGAACTCTGCTCACCCTGAGGTCCTTTTCTTTCAGGAAAGTTTGCAGCCTTTGTCCCCCCAAGCCTGTACTCTTTTTCCGGTCTTATTTGCCCTTCCCAATTTTCATAGCTTTGCATTTGCTTGGGTTAAATTATAATAGCCCCTTGTAAGGCCAGCCATATAGCTTGTTCAGATCCACTTGTAGCTATTCCCAGTCTGTTCCTGCTTGTATTCTCATTAGTTTTATGTTATCAGCAGTCAGGTACTCCTCTGACTCAATTTCTTCTGTCACGTAGTTTACAAACATAAGAAACTGTACTGGTTCAAGTACTGGCCCTAGTGGAATCCCACTTATCACACTCACTCATCTCAACACCACCTCTTGGATAATAACTTATTTCCTTCATGTTAATTATTCCTTGATCCACTGTAGTGCCATACATGTTATTCCTGACTACTACTCTAGCTTTGGCCCCAGTCTCCTGTGAGGCACTGTATTGAACACCTTTATACAATCCAAAAATATACAATCCACCCATCTCTCCCTCTCTTATCAAAATTTCATTACCCTGTCATAAAACTCGAGCATATTTGTGAAACAGGATTTGCCATCTCTAAGACCATGCTGACTGTTCATGAATCTACTGCTTTCCAGGTGCTTCACTACTCTTCTCAATCTTCTCCATAACCTTACATACTATGCATGTCAGTGACATTGACTTGTAGTTTAATGCTACCCGTCTGTCCCTTTGTTTTTAAATATTGGGATTGATTGTTCCAGAAATCAGGTAGCTGACCTATTTCGACTGACTTCAAAGACCAGATTACTGCTAGTGTTTCACACAGTTCATCTGCTCCCACTCTCAGAACCCATGGAGTGATGATCCTTAGCTTTTCGGTAATTTTTTTTTACCTTGCCTCCACTTTTAATTGTGTCCAGCACTTAAACAAGAACTCCGACAAGTGAGATGTGAGTGTACAGATCCTGCAGTGCTGTATGACCCTTGTGGGTTCAGCACTTAGTTTTGATTCTAACAATAGTTGTGTCCAGTACTCATTGGTACCCCACTTTCTCTTTTAACTCTTTGATATATTACCTTTGATGAGTTTCGCGAGTCTCGCTACTTTCAGAGCCCTGCCATGGGCCAGGCTCATCTGATGCTTGCCTGGTCAACCAGGCTGTTGCTGCTGGAGGCCCACTGCCCCACATATCCATCATAGCCTGGTTGATCTAGCACCTGGTGAAAACCCTTGTCCAGTTTCCTCTTGAAGGCTTCTACACGACTCTGGCAATGTTTCTGATTTCACTGAGAATACTTCTAAATTTTTTGTTCAGCTCCTTATAGGACCTTCTGATCATTCCTAGTTAGCCTCCCTCCTTCCTCCCCCCCCACTTCTGGGTGAACGATGGAATCAGTCTGTCCTTGCCTGTTTCTTTTGCTTCTGAGTACGAATCTCCCCTTTGCCTCTGAGAACATTCCAGCTACATACCCCATCATTTCATGCACTGTCTTTCCATCTAGTTCCCTTTCCCACAGCACTCCACTTGTATAGTCTCTTCTTTTTGAGGTTAGTTTGCTTCCTAAATGGTCTGTGTTTCTCCCTACATTCACTTTTACAAGGTAACTGAACCTCAGTACTGTTTAGTTGCTAGCACTGAGACACATCCCAGATTCAATGTCTACTACAACCGAGTCACTTAAGGTGAACAAAAGGTCCAGCCTCGTTGGTTCGCTGGCTCCTATCTTTCCTTAGATGCGTCCCTAACATGCTGACTCATGAAGTTTAACATCAACTTAGCTCTCCTGGTCCCTCAATGTGGCTCCAGACTTTCCAAGTCTATTTTCCCATAAGTAGTTTCGCACTGCCTGTATGGGCACTAGTTTGATATGATGGTTCAGTTATATGACAGACTGTAGTTATGTGATGGTCGGTAATTTATGCCATGAATGGTAATGTGATGGACAGTATGTGATATACAGTACTTGTGATAAATGATTCATGTGATGGACTATCAACTACCGTAATGGACAGTAGTTGATGTAATGGACGGTAACTTGCAATGAATGGTAATGTGATGGATGGTAGCTTGACATTGCTCAGGCCACACGGTGGGGTGTAAAGAGCCTTCGAAAGCAGTCAGATATTAAACTAACATTTATTTGTGAAAAATACACATTAATTAGCTTTACATTAGAGATTATTAATAAATATTAATCATGTTTAACAGGTTAGATAAGGGTATAACCTGAGAAAGGTTGTGCTGGCCACGTCACAATACTGTAGCTGCACCCATTCATAAAAAAAAAAAGAATCTACTTACGAAATGGTTCATCCTGGACCATTTTGACGTGACAGTGGTCCACGATGGACTGAAACGTTTTCTTAATTTTCATAAGTATTTTTTTCTTTTAAGTTCTCTGAATAACTCCCACTCCCACCAATTGGCAATTTGTGTTCCAGCAGAAATGGTTACTAAAGGTAAATAGGAATTACATAGTAAGGGAGGAAGCAGAATGAGAAAGAGGGAGTGAAGCAAGAATTCCGTTAGGCAAGTGTGGGCCTGAGCGTCACCTTGACCCAGCTGACGTACTCGCATCAGGTTTGTTCCACTAGGTGCACCAACTCCCACCCCCCTCCTTCCCTCCCGCCCTCATAGCTGAGGAAGTCATTCACCTTTACACGTCCCTAACATATCAATGTTACTTCCATCCTCTTGTGCATACTGAGTAACCCTCTTCTCAGATACCGTGGGTGTAGTATAAGCCATCAGAATATATGATCACTCCCAGTTACCGTAATATTAACCCCAGCTCTAATGAAAGGATATCTTTGAAACTGCTGTAGGTATTGAATTCTTAATAGGATGCCTGACTTTATCCTCATCGTTTTACTTAAGTCATACAGCTGAGGTTGACAGGTTTCATTATGTGATGAAATGTGACAGGGACCATTGATAGCTTTTGTTCCTACTATGAGACAAATATAGAAAAAGAGTAGCAGCACACTGCTGATGTACCAACTTTCGTTTACAAACAGCCTGGTTTTTAAAAATGTGCCCCTCATGGAAGGTTCCTTGATGTTGGTGAGGGGCTCTTGATTTGGGGAATTGGAACTGTGCTCCAGTTCCCCGAATTAAGCCTGAATGCCTTCCACATCCCCCCCCCGGGCGCTGTATAATCCTACGGGTTTAGCGCTTCCCCTTTGATTATAATAATAATAATTTAAAAATGTGCAGACGATCAACAATTATTTTGAAAAATGTTCTACATCAGACCATAATTTGAATATACAGAAGCTATATGGCGTCTCTACTCTAAAACAAGTGTAGTTAGAAAAAAAAAAGACCAAACAGGAGTTGCAAAATGGTTAACAGCTAAAAGCAACATATTTAATAAGATATGTGGTAAACAGACAGGAGTTAGTGCTACAGATACAATAAGTGTCAGGGGCCCAATTTATAGAGGGGCCACAGATATATCAGATCACTTTTTAGTTGTAGCTACACTGAGAGTAAAAGGTAGATGGGATACAAGGAGAATAGAAGCATCAGGGAAGAGAGAGGTGAAGGTTTATAAACTAAAAGAGGAGGCAGTTAGGGTAAGATATAAACAGCTATTGGAGGATAGATGGGCTAATGAGAGCATAGGCAATGGGGTCGAAGAGGTATGGGGTAGGTTTAAAAATGTAGTGTTAGAGTGTTCAGCAGAAGTTTGTGGTTACAGGAAAGTGGGTGCGGGAGGGAAGAGGAGCGATTGGTGGAATGATGATGTAAAGAGAGTAGTAAGGGAGAAAAAGTTAGCATATGAGAAGTTTTTACAAAGTAGAAGTGATGCAAGGAGGGAAGAGTATATGGAGAAAAAGAGAGAGGTTAAGAGAGTGGTGAAGCAATGTAAAAAGAGAGCAAATGAGAGAGTGGGTGAGATGTTATCAACAAATTTTGTTGAAAATAAGAAAAAGTTTTGGAGTGAGATTAACAAGTTAAGGAAGCCTAGAGAACAAATGGATTTGTCAGTTAAAAATAGGAGAGGAGAGTTATTAAATGGAGAGTTAGAGGTATTGGGAAGATGGAGGGAATATTTTGAGGAATTGTTAAATGTTGATGAAGATAGGGAAGCTGTGATTTCGTGTATAGGGCAAGGAGGAATAACATCTTGTAGGAGTGAGGAAGAGCCAGTTGTGAGTGTGGGGGAAGTTCGTGAGGCAGTAGGTAAAATGAAAGGGGGTAAGGCAGCTGGGATTGATGGGATAAAGATAGAAATGTTAAAAGCAGGTGGGGATATAGTTTTGGAGTGGTTGGTGCTATTATTTAATAAATGTATGGAAGAGGGTAAGGTACCTAGGGATTGGCAGAGAGCATGCATAGTTCCTTTGTATAAAGGCAAAGGGGACAAAAGAGAGTGCAAAAATTATAGGGGGATAAGTCTGTTGAGTATACCTGGTAAAGTGTATGGTAGAGTTATTATTGAAAGAATTAAGAGTAAGACGGAGAATAGGATAGCAGATGAACAAGGAGGCTTTAGGAAAGGTAGGGGGTGTGTGGACCAGGTGTTTACAGTGAAACATATAAGTGAACAGTATTTAGATAAGGCTAAAGAGGTTTTTGTGGCATTTATGGATTTGGAAAAGGCGTATGACAGGGTGGATAGGGGGGCAATGTGGCAGATGTTGCAGGTGTATGGTATAGGAGGTAGGTTACTGAAAGCAGTGAAGAGTTTTTACGAGGATAGTGAGGCTCAAGTTAGAGTATGTAGGAAAGAGGGAGATTATTTCCCAGTAAAAGTAGGCCTTAGACAAGGATGTGTGATGTCACCGTGGTTGTTTAATATATTTATAGATGGGGTTGTAAGAGAAGTAAATGCGAGGGTCTTGGCAAGAGGCGTGGAGTTAAAAGATAAAGAATCACACATAAAGTGGGAGTTGTCACAGTTGCTCTTTGCTGATGACACTGTGCTCTTGGGAGATTCTGAAGAGAAGTTGCAGAGGTTGGTGGATGAATTTGGTAGGGTATGTAAAAGAAGAAAATTAAAAGTGAATACAGGAAAGAGTAAGGTTATGAGGATAACAAAAAGATTAGGTGATGAAAGATTGGATATCAGATTGGAGGGAGAGAGTATGGAGGAGGTGAATGTATTCAGATATTTGGGAGTGGACGTGTCAGCGGATGGGTCTATGAAAGATGAGGTGAATCATAGAATTGATGAGGGGAAAAGGGTGAGCGGTGCACTTAGGAGTCTGTGGAGACAAAGAACTTTGTCCTTGGAGGCAAAGAGGGGAATGTATGAGAGTATAGTTTTACCAACGCTCTTATATGGGTGTGAAGCATGGGTGATGAATGTTGCAGCGAGGAGAAGGCTGGAGGCAGTGGAGATGTCATGTCTGAGGGCAATGTGTGGTGTGAATATAATGCAGAGAATTCGTAGTTTGGAAGTTAGGAGGAGGTGCGGGATTGCCAAAACTGTTGTCCAGAGGGCTGAGGAAGGGTTGTTGAGGTGGTTCGGACATGTAGAGAGAATGGAGCGAAACAGAATGACTTCAAGAGTGTATCAGTCTGTAGTGGAAGGAAGGCGGGGTAGGGGTCGGCCTAGGAAAGGTTGGAGGGAGGGGGTAAAGGAGGTTTTGTGTGCGAGGGGCTTGGACTTCCAGCGGGCATGCGTGAGCGTGTTTGATAGGAGTGAATGGAGACAAATGGTTTTTAATACTTGACGTGCTGTTGGAGTGTGAGCAAAGTAACATTTATGAAGGGATTCAGGGAAACCGGCAGGCCGGACTTGAGTCCTGGAGATGGGAAGTACAGTGCCTGCACTCTGAAGGAGGGGTGTTAATGTTGCAGTTTAAAAACTGTAGTGTAAAGCACCCTTCTGGCAAGACAGTGATGGAGTGAATGATGGTGAAAGTTTTTCTTTTTCGGGCCACCCTGCCTTGGTGGGAATCGGCCAGTGTGTTGAAAAAAAAAACTGAGCCCTATAAAAATAAAATATGGTATATTTATAAACAAAACACTCCATATATTAAAATATACATTTTGATATAACATGAACACTTAGAAGTAGAATGTAAATGACTAAACTGTAAAAACGAAGTTCATAATCCTTCACTGTGAGTGCTCAGTTATTCGGTATTTAGTAGAAGTACCGTCATTCACCCCACTTAGTATGTCTCATGTACCTGGTAAATGTGCATGTTTTTGATATCAGGAGATAAATACAGAAGTTAGTCTATTTGCACATGTTATAACTGATCCGAGCAACAATAATAAAAACTAATTTAAAAATAAGATAATTCGATCTACCTAATTATTTTGGTTTCTGACATTACCAGGAAGAATATAAAAAAGACCTGGAAAACCCTATCAGAAATTCTAGGAACAAAAAAGATATCACGAAATAGCGAAATAAAATTAGCAAAATCAGATGAACCCCAATTCCCACCAACAGAAACAGCAAATAGACTCAATGACTTCTTCTCCACTATAGGACAAAACCTTGCCAATAAAATCCCAAGCTCAGATACCCCACCAAATGACTACCTCACCGGCAACTACCCGAACACACTGTTCCTAGCTCCGACTAACCCATACGAAGTCTCCCTTATTATCAACACACTAAAAAACAAGGCAGGAGATTTAAATACCTTACCACCCTTTATATACAAAAAAGTGTCACAAGTGCTATCACCAATCATTGCAACACTCTTTAACAAATCCATTGAATCCTCCACCTTCCCTACAGTACTCAAAATAGCAAGGGTCACCCCGATCCACAAAGGAGGAGACCAAACAGAGTTGAATAACTATAGGCCAATATCCAACTTACACCCTCTCTCAAAAATCTTCGAAAAATTAATTCATAAACGAATCTACTCCTACCTTATCTCCCAAAACATACTCAACCCCTGCCAATTTGGATTCAGGCCAAATAAAAATACTAATGATGCTATTATACACATGCTAGAACATATATGCACTGCAATAGAGAAAAAAGAAGTCCCACTGGGGATCTTCATTGACTTACGTAAAGCTTTTGATACAGTTAACCATGACTTGCTCCACGTAAAATTGTCACACTATGGTATAAGAGGGCACTCCCTCAACTATCTCAAGTCATACCTCAGCAACAGAAGCCAATATGTGTATGCAAATGGGGCAAACTCTTCTGCACAACCAATTACAGTTGGTGTCCCACAGGGAAGTGTCCTTGGCCCTCTTCTCTTTCTCCTATACATAAATGACCTACCAAATGCTTCGCAATTACTCAAACCCACACTATTTGCAGATGACACTACATACGTCTTCTCCCACCCGAGCCCAGTCACGCTAGCCAATACTGTAAATACCGAATTACAGAAAATATCTACCTGGATGAGGACTAACAAACTTACACTAAACATTGACAAAACCTACTTCATTCAGTTTGGTAACAGAGCTACAGATGACCCTCTTAACATAATGATAAACGGATCACCTATCACAAAGCTAACAGAGGGAAAATTCTTAGGAATCCACCTTGATAATAGACTCAAATTTCATACACATATACAACAAATTTCTAAGAAAATTTCCAAGACTGTAGGCATACTATCGAAGATACGGTACTATGTTCCACAGTCAGCCCTCCTGGCCCTATATCACTCTCTTATTTACCCCTATCTCACCTATGGAATTTGTGCATGGGGCTCAACAACAAGTAACCATCTCAGACCACTAATTACCCAACAAAAGGCTGCAGTTAGAATGATAACAAATTCTCACTATAGGCAGCACACTCCACCAATATTCAATACACTAAACCTACTCACCATACAAAACATCCATACTTATTACTGCACCTATTACATACATAGAACACTTAACTCTGATATTAACCCTCCCCTCAAACATCTCCTTGCCAACCTCAACAGAACACATGAGCATAACACAAGGCACAGATCACTCTTTGATGTTCCTCGTGTCCATCTCACACTATGCAAAAACTCAATGCACATAAAAGGCCCTAAAATCTGGAATTCATTACCTGTAAATATAAAAGAAACACTACCTGTTTATAAATTCAAATCTCTTCTCAAAGATCACTTACTCACCCAAAACCAAATAAATACTGAATAACTGAACCTTATAAATTGTATATCTTAAATGTTTCTCACAATTATATCACATAAATGTTAAACCTAAAACCCAATCTAACTTTATTATTTTTTAAATACACTACCTAACAGAATACTCCATTCTACTGAATGTACAACAATGCATACAACCATATGACCTGTCTTTGTAATACTCACTTGTGCTTTATAGTAATCTGTTTACATTAAAGTTTTATCACTGATTTCATCATTGCTTAGTTAAGATTAAGTTAATTTTAAGCCAGCCCGTAATGCTATGCATAGTATAAGTGGCTTTGGCATGCTGCTCTTATCTGTATTTTTTGTACCTCTGTATGTGTGCTCAAATTTTTAAATAAATAAATAAATAAATAAATAAATGACCCAAGCAATTAATCACACAATTGCTAGAGGAGATTCACTGTTATGTTTCATTGTTTACTGATGACGTAAAGCTAATGAGAAAAATACAAACTAAAGAGGATAAAAACAAGCTGCAGGTAGACTTGGCTAAACTGCAAGAATGGTCAGACAAGTGGTTACTGGACTTCAACCCAAGCAAGTGCAAGGTCATGAAAACTGGGGAAGAGAGGTGACCAGAAACGAAATCCAGTTCGAGAGACGAGAAGCAGTTAATATCGCTCAAACAGTAGGATCTTGCCAAAATATTGCCAGAGGTACACACAAATCGAATATCTGGAGCATATATCAGAACAGCTGATCTAAGAAATGCCTTCAGAAACTTCAATGAAGATTCTTTTGGTACTTTCTACATACACGTTAGATCTATCACCTGATCAAACTTGTACCAACAATAGAAAAAATCCAGAGGTTTGCATCAAGAGAGATAACTGAATTAATGTTGGTAGAATTACCGACAATTTTAGGTAAACTGACATAATGGCTAGACAAAACTCCCGGAGAGCGAAAAGTTGCAACAATAAAATGTCACATTAGTTGCACTTGTGTTCTTTTACTTAACACAGAGGTAATTAAGCAAAGAGAACTAAAAGAATTGAAGCTGACAAATGCAGAGGAAGGATTATGACATACAGATACTCAGTGACTTTAACAGAGCTGATAGGGACTTTTCTGACATGAAGCATCGGGGCGACGGAGTCACGGACTGTGCCAAATAGACGTAATGAACTACCCGATTTCAGTCTCAGGGTGGCAAATAATGGTGCGAGCAAGATGACGAAGTGGAAGAAGCAAATTAAAAGTAGGCACGACAGGGCCAGCGAAGCCAGGAATCAATTATGCTGGCGATTGCAGTTTAAGAAATGGAGCCAAAAGTACGTACGTACGTACACACACACACACACACACACACACACACACACACACACACACACACACACACACACACACACACACACACACACACACACACACACAGCTAGGACTCGACCCCTGCAACCACAAATAGGTGAGTACACACACAGGTTTGCAACGAGACTAGTCCCAGAGCTAAGGGGATTGTCCTACGAAGAAAGGTTAAGAGAACTCGGCCTGACGACACTGGAGGACAGGAGGGTCAGGGGAGACATGATAACGACATATAAAATACTGCGAAGAATAGACAAGGTGGACAGAGACAGGATGTTCCAGAGATGGGACACAGAAACAAGGGGTCACAACTGGCAGCTGAAGTCTCCTATGAGTCAAAGGGACGTTAGGAAGTATTTCTTCAGTCAGAGTTGTCAGGAAGTGGAATAGCCTAGACAGTGACGTAGTGGAGGCGGGAACCATACATACTTTTAAGACGAGGTTTGATAAAAGCTCCTTGAGCAGGGAGAGAGAGGACTCAGTAGCAATTAGTGACGAGGCGGGGCCAGGAGATATGACTCGACCCTTGCAACCCCAAATAGGTCTAGGAGCTAAGACTCGACCTCTGCAACCACATATAGGTCAGTACACGCATTCTAACATTATTTCACAAACTTATTCATCACCATGTTACAAAAAATACTATTATCCTAAATCTTACGTAGTAACCCGCAATACACCAACCTAATTGCCGTTCCTTTTTTTTCAATAGAATACCGTATGCACATAAATTAACCCTATAATAATAATATTTCTAGGGGAAAGGTTTTGAAAGGAGCTGAGGTTAGAAAAATGGCTCCTAGGCTGTAAAGTATTTGCGGAACACTTGTAAAACCGTAAAAATTACAGAACTGAAAAAAAAGGAAGAGGGAGCAGCACTCGTAACAGGTGTTCCTTACCTTAGAGCAACACAAACACCTGCTTTTCATTACTAATTTGTATGTCTGGTTTCACAGCCACAAACCGGTTATCTATCTACTTTCAACATCTGTTTCTTATTCAAGTTACTAGAAACTCTTGGTGTTGAAGGGTAGCATTTTCTCACGCTGATATTTTGTTTATTATAACTGTATAATTTGTAACAAGTCTACTCGTTGACTGCTTCTGAATGTCCTCATGGTCACCTGCAGGTAATACTTAATAAACAGGAGTCATCAATGACTTAAGAGGAAGTTATAATAAACATTGGTGCGCAACTGTGACCAGTGTTTTAACAGTCTTAAGTTTGAATGTGATTATGTGCATGCTGACCAGACCTCAATGACTGATGACGCTATCGAGATGCTTGTTGATGAGATGCGTGCAAATCGAAAGGTATGTACTCGGACATCACCCAGTACCTGTTGGAGATGCGTGCACTGCCAGTTGAGGTCAAGAAAGGCTTTGCGTTTAGCGCCTGACTGTTAGCACCACACCTATACTTTAATTGGAGACGCTTCAGGAGGTTCACGCCCCCGCGACCTGGTCGATGAAGCTGTTAGTGCCGAACGCTCCCAGTCCGTATGCACCATCAGGAACTGTTTTTAAGTAATCTGTTGAGTTCCCTCTTGAAGACAGCTAGCGGTTTGTTGGTAATCCTCCAATGCATGAAGGGAAAGCACTGAAGAGTCCTAGTCCCTTAATATGTACTGAGTTCTCGATGTATTCATTGCTCCCCTACAGTCTGTTCACAAGTAGTAATTTCGGTGTGTAGGTTTGGAACCAATCCCTCCAGTGTCTTCCAGGTGTAGATTATTATTTATCTTTCTCGCATATGTTCTAAGGGATACAGTTCTCGGGACTTCAAGCGCTCCCAGTAATTTAGATGCCTAAGCGTATGAGTTGTGAAGGGTATACAGCAATACTCCAGCCAACAGAAAAAGTATCGGAAGAGTATAACTGGAGAGGGTTTCGGAGATCAATGCCTACCCCACTGCCCTGTCTGTGACCAGGCCTCATGGTGGATCAGGGCCTGATCAACCAGGCTGTTACAGTTGGTCACATGTAAGCCGACGTACGAACCACAGCCCGGCTGGTCAGGTACTGACTTTAGGCGACTGCCCAAAGCCTTTTAGAAGATAGCCAGGGGTCTATTGGTAAACCCCCTTAGGTATGCTGGGAGGCAGTTGAACAGTGTTGGACCCCTGACGCTTACTGTGTTCTCTTATCGTGCTAGTGGCTCCCCTGCTTTTCATTGGAATGTTGTATCGTCTGCCGAGTCTTTTGCTTTCACAGAGTGATTTTCGTGCGCTAATTTGGTACTAATCCCTCTAGGATTTTCCAAGTGTACATAATCATGTATTTCTCCCACCTGCGTTCCAGGGAGTACAGGTCGAGGAACTTCAAACTTTCCCAGTAATTTAGGTGTTTTATCGCACTTGTGTGTGCCGTGAAGGTTCCACGTGATTGCAGTATCATAATTGTCTTGGCATTTCTTACTTTGAAGGTTCTAGTTATCCAAGGTATAATTTTCCTTGCAGTTGCAATAACGTTGTTCTCCTTGAAAGCTAATTCTTCTGACACCACTCCCAAGTCTTTCTCATTTAACTCACGTTCTAATGAGAAGAGTTTGTCTTGTACTCTAATCTTCTTTCATTTACTATATTCTTTCATAGCATAATAATTTAAATTTGTCCTCGGTGAGCATCAAATTGTTAGTGGCCCACTGGAAGACTTGGCTTATACCAGTTTGGATATACCTTTACCTTTGATATACCTTTAAAGAGTTTCGAGTGTTTCACTACTCTCGGAGCCCGGCCATGGGCCAAGCTTACCTGGTGCTTGCCTGGTCAACCAGGCTCTTGCTGCTGGAGGCCCACTGCCCCACATATCCATCACAGCCTGGTTGATCTGGCACCTGAATATACTTGTCCAGTTTACTCTTGAAGGCTTCTACACCTGTTCCAGCCGTGTTTCTGGTATCTTTTGATAAGATGTTGAATAGCCTGGGACCCCGGATGTTGACAGTGTTCCTTTATTGTCCCCACCGCACTCCTGCTCCTCACTGGGTTTATTTTGCATTTCCTCCCATCTCTCTCACTCCAGTATGTTGTTATGGCAGTGTGCAGACTTGGGATCAGGCCCTCGAGTACTTGGCAAGTATACATTGTGTTTCTCTCCTCCGCTCCAATGAGTATGTTCAAGACTTGAAGGCGTTCCCAGTAATTTAGGTGCATTACTGGCTCAATGTGAGCCGTAAACGAGCTTTGTATTTGTTCCAGCTCTGATATTTCACCTGCTTTGAACGGGGCCGTCAGCATTGAACAATATTCTAAATAAGGGAGCACTAACAATTTGAAGTGTCACCACTGGCATTATTTCCCTTGTTTGAAAAGTTCTCAATACCCACCCCGTCATCCTCCTTTCTGTCGTGACCTTTGTCTTATTATGGTCTTTAAAATTATTATTATAATCAAAAAAAGAAGCGCTAAGCCACAAGGACTATACAGCATGGTCTTTAAAAGAAAGGTCAGCTGATATAATTATTCCCAAGTCTTTTACGTGTTCCTTTCGTTCTATTTGATGACCCTTTTGAGTTTTGCATATAGTGTTCCTTTTGAATTCTTCATTCTTTCCATGCCTAAGCAGCTGGAACTTATCACCACTGAACATCAAGTTGTTCTCCACTGCCCACTGGAAAAACTTTGCTTATGTCTTCCTGTAATTTTTCAGTGTCCTCTACCGTAGTGACTTTCATGCATATTTTAGTGTCATCTGCAAATGATGATACAGAAGTGTGACAGGTGTTTTTATCCATGTCTGCTATGAGGATCAGAAACAGCTGAGGTGCCAGGACAGTGCCTTGGGGCACTGAGCATTTGACCTCGCTGATACTTGATCTTGCTCTGTTTACTACTACTTTCTGTGTTGTGTATGTTAGGAACCTGAAAAACCATCTGCCTACCTTCCCCGTAATGCCCATGGCCCTCATTTTGTGCGCTACCACTCCATTATCGCATTTGTCAAACGATTTTGCAAAATCTGTGTAAATCACATCTGCGTTTTGGTCGTCTTCCAACTCCTCCGCAATTTTGCCATAGTGGTTCAGTAGCTGTGACAGGCATGATCGTCCTACTCTAAAACCATGTTGGTTCATGGAATTTGAAATCTGCCGTCTCATCACTCTTTCGAAGATTTTTATGTGAGAAGTTAGGGCTACTAGTCTAATTTTTAGCTTGTGCTCTACTACCTCCCTTATGCAAAGGAACTATGGCTGCACTCTTTAACGCCTCCGGTATTTCACACAGATTTAAGCTCTTTCTCCAAATACTGAGGGCTCGTGCTAGTGGTACTTTGCACTTCTTTATAAATAGGACAATCCATGAACGTGGTCCAGGTGCTGAGTGAGTGGGCATGTTATCCATTTCTTTTTCGAAATCTATGGGATTTGTTCTAATGTCAGTTAGTTGGTTTGGGCGGCCTTCTGCTGGAGTGAAAAATGTTTCTGCATTTTCTACGTTGCTGTCATTTAGTGGGTTGCTGAACACCGACTCATACTGTTCTTTTAGGATTTCACTCATTTCCTGTTCATCGTCAGTATACGAATCTCCTCTCAATAATGAGCCAGTTCTACAGGTAGTTCTAAGTGTGGATTTTGCATAGGAATGTAAATATTTTGGTTTCTTCCATTGCAGACACTGCAAGGCTCCAGGCGGACATCAACCAAATCTTTCAGTGGGCTGCAGAAAACAATATGAAGTTCAACGATGAGAAATTTCAATTACTCAGATATGGTAAACACGAGGAAATTAAATCTTCATCAGAGTACAAAACAAATTCTGGCCACAAAATAGAGCGAAACACCAACGTCAAAGACCTGGGAGTGATCATGTCGGAGGATCTCACCTTCAAGGACCATAACATTGTATCAATCGCATCTGCTAGAAAAATGACAGGATGGATAATGAGAACCTTCAAAACTAGGGAGGCCAAGCCCATGATGACACTCTTCAGGTCACTTGTTCTATCTAGGCTGGAATATTGCTGCACTCTAACAGCACCTTTCAAGGCAGGTGAAATTGCTGACCTAGAAAATGTACAGAGAACCTTCACGGCGCGCATAACGGAGATAAAACACCTCAATTACTGGGAGCGCTTGAGGTTCCTAAACCTGTATTCCCTGGAACGCAGGCGGGAGAGATACATGATTATATACACCTGGAAAATCCTAGAGGGACTAGTACCGAACTTGCACACGAAAATCACTCACCACGAAAGCAAAAGACTTGGCAGACGATGCACCATCCCCCCAATGAAAAGCAGGGGTGTCACTAGCACGTTAAGAGACCATACAATAAGTGTCAGGGGCCCGAGACTGTTCAACTGCCTCCCAGCATACATAAGGGGGATTACCAACAGACCCCTGGCAGTCTTCAAGCTGGCACTGGACAAGCACCTAAAGTCGGTTCCTGACCAGCCGGGCTGTGGCTTGTACGTTGGTTTGCGTGCAGCCAGCAGCAACAGCCTGGTTGATCAGGCTCTGATCCACCAGGAGGCCTGGTCACAGACCGGGCCGCGGGGGCGTTGACCCCAGGAACTCTCTCCAGGTAAACTCCAGGTAATATCCTGTATGGCCCTTTGTTTCCTTTGTACTTTTTCTGTTAGGTATGACAAATTTTTGCTCTAATTCAGTGATCTCTCGGCTAAGGCTATCTTTCCTCTGTTGCAACATATGTATTCGTGTTTTTAAGCAATTCAGTAACCCGTTTTCTTCTGTACCATCTCCTACACTATTATATCTGATCTGGGTTTCCTCAATGGTACGTGCTTCATACATACTTGTATGCTTCTATATTAAACTTCTCTAGGCACTGGTGGAGATTTAGGGTACTCATGTTGGATTCCCAGGATATGTCTGATAGCTCTTGGTTTATTTTTTCCCAGTCAGTTCTATGGTTTATAAAATTAAACTTACTGAACATCCAGTCTCTAACATTAGTGGTGCAGTTCCCTAACCCTGAGTTAATACTCGTTTGAACTTCTATGTTGCTGTGATCAGAGTATATTGCTTTTGTAACTTATGTCTCTGATTAGTTCCTCGTTGTTTTATTATTATTATTATTATAATCAAAAAGAAGCGCTAAGCCACAAGGACTATACAGCGCTGCAGGGCAGGAAGGAAGCGAGGGCATCAGGTGGCAAAAGGGAGATGGATGAGCAACAGGTTACGGATAACAGCGGGGCAGTGGATGGTGAAAGGGTAAAGGGCAGCAAGAGACTGAACCAGAAAGGGCTGAGGGGAGTGCGAAAAGTATCATCAGAGTTTGTGGAGTAAATCAGTCGTTGTCAAGAAGTCAATGAGAGAGTCAGGATTAAAGGAGGGTCCATCAGCAAGAAGGGAAGGTAAAGAGAGAGTAGGAGAACGAAGACGACGTTGGAGGTAAATTCTGCGTGCTCGTTGATAGAGAGGGCAGTCTAACAGAATGTGGCTAATCGATACTGGAACTTGACACTGCTCACAGAGAGGAACAGGGTGCCTCTCCATGAGATACCCATGAGTAAGACGAGTGTGGCCAATGCGAAGGCGGGAGAGAGTGGTCTCCCAACCTCGGCACTGATGACAAGAAGACGGCCAGTAACCTATGCTCGGTTTAATAGAATGAAGTTTGTTACCGAGCAGAGTTGACCAACGTTGTTGCCAACGGGTGCGAAGGTGGGTAGCTATTGCAGCAAAATAGTCCAGAAATGGAACACCTCGATAGGAAATTGGTAGGTCATATACTGCTGACCGCGCAGCAGTGTCTGCCTGTTCATTGCCCTGTACGTCGACATGACCAGGGACCCAACAAAAAACAATATCTTTATGTTTGGTAGAGATACGGCGTAGCCAAAGTTGGATACGGAGAACTAGGGGATGAGATGTATCAAATTTTCGTATAGCCTGTAGAGCACTAAGGGAGTCTGAGACTACTACAAATGATGACACAGGCATAGATGCGATACGAATAAGTGCTGCAAGAATGGCATACAGTTCAGCAGTAAAAATGCTAGCTGAAGATAGTAAATGCCCTCGTACGACGCTGTCCGGAAACACTGCTGCGAATCCGACGCCGTCTGAAGACTTAGAGCCATCTGTGTACACAGCGGTGGCATGAGAATGAGAGTGGAAGTGATCAAGAAAAAGAGAGCGGGAAGCCACCGTAGGCAGTTGAGCTTTCGAGCAAGGGAGTGAGAAAGAACAGACCCGAACAGCTGGAACTTCCCAGGGGGGTAGGGAAAAGTGAGATGCTACATGAACATATAAAGGTGGTAACTGAAGGGAAGACAAGAGTGAAAGTAGGCGAAGAGAAAAGGGACGGAGCAAACAGGGGCGGCGAACGAATAAAGAATGTCTACTAATATCGGTGACCATTCTATAAATGGAAGGATTGTGTAGATCGTGAGAGCGTACATAGTAACGAAGGCAATGGGCATCACGGCGATCAGACAAGGATGGAACATTTGCTTCTGTATAGAGGCTCTCAACAGGGGAAGAGCGAAAAGCACCAAGGCACAAACGTAAGCCTTGGTGATGGATAGAGTTAAGGCTAGAGAGAGTAGCAGGAGAGGCCGCGGAATAAATCTGGTCACCATAATCGAGTTTCGATAAAACGAGGGCTGAATGTAGGCGAAGCAGAGTTCGACGATCAGCTCCCCAGGAAAGATGAGCAAGGGTTTTAAGAAGGTTTAGCCGGCTGTGACAAGTTGCCTTCAGAGAGGTAATGTGAGGTTTCCAGGTTAACCGACGGTCAAAGAGAAGGCCTAGAAACCTGACTGTATCACGTTCGGGGATACGGGAGCCATAGAGATACAAAGGATGATCGGAGATAACAGAGCGTCTAGTGAAAGTAATTTGGTGAGTTTTGGTACTTGAAAATTTAAACCCATGTGTGGTGGCCCAAGTGGAAACACGGTCGACCGCATGCTGGAGAGAAACTGCAATAAGGTGACAGTCAGCGCCTGCACAAGCAATAGCGAAGTCATCAACATAGAGTGATGACCAAATATTGGGTGGAAGAACAGAGGCCAAATCATTTATAGCAAGGAGAAAAAGTGTTGTGCTTAGAACACATCCCTGAGGGACACCTTCAGCTTGGACGAAGTCCGGGGAAAGAACATTATTGACTCGAACACGGAAATGTCTGTCAGTTAAAAAGTTCTTAAGGAAGGATGGTAGATTGCCTCGGAGGCCTAAGGAATGGGCCTGGGCCAAAATATTATACCTCCAAGTTGTGTCATATGCCTTCTCAAGGTCAAAAAATATGGCAATAACTGAGTGATTATTCGCAAAGGCATTACGAACATACGTATCCAAGCGTAGTAAGGGGTCTATGGTAGAACGACCCTTACGAAAGCCATATTGACTAGCGGAGAGACTGTTGTGAGTCTCTAAATACCACATTAAACGTCGATTTACGAGGCGTTCCATCACTTTGCAAACTGCACTTGTAAGAGCGATGGGGCGATAGTGGGAGGCATCATGTCCTGTAGTACCCGGTTTGCGGAAAGGGAGAACAATGGCAGATTTCCACAGCTGGGGAAGAACTCCTTGTGCCCAAATAAGATTGAAGAGGTGTAAGAGGACTACAAGGGCTGACCGATGTAAATGTTGTAACATACGAATATGAATGTCATCAGGCCCAGCTGCCGATGATCGGCAAGCTGAGAGCGTTGCCTCCAGTTCTTGAAGTGTAAAAGGCACATTATACTGTTCTTCTCCGAGAGAAGAAAAGTCCAAGGGTACTAACTCTCTGGCAGACTTTGAGGAAAGAAACGAGGGGCATAGATGGAGCCCTCGGGAAATACGGACCAGATGTGTGCCAAGTTCAATGGCAACGTCGAGAGGGTTTGCTATATCAACACCAGTGACCCGTAGAACAGGAGCCGGGTCAGGAGAGTATTTACCACTCAATTTCCTCACTTTTTTCCAGACTGCACTCATAGAAGAAGCAGAGGTGATGGTGGAAACATAGTCTCGCCAACAAGTGCGTTTAGCTTCACGGATGACACGGCGAGCGATCGCACGCTTCTGCTTAAAATCAACAAGTCTCTCAGCGGTTCTATTGTACCGGTACCTGCCCCATGCAGCACGTTTCAAACGTACTGCACGAGCACAAGCAGGAGACCACCAAGGCACGCACTTCTGAGAATGCCTGCCTGAGGTTTGGGGTATAGAATGAGAAGCTGCGGTATAAACTGATGTCGAGAAGATGTGTAGGAGCTCATCAATGGAGGATGAAGAAGGAACCTCACTAAAAGCAGTGAGGTGTGAGTAAAGATCCCAATTTGCCCGATCAAATTGCCAGCGAGGGCTACGGGAAGGTGGTGAATAGGAAGGAGAAGTAAGAATGATCGGAAAATGATCGCTGTCATGTAAGTCTGGTAGAACAGACCAGGTGAAGTCTAGTGCAGTGGAGGAAGAGCAGACTGATAGATCGATGCAAGAGAGAGTATGAGTACGAGGATCAAAATGGGTGGGAGTACCCGTATTTAAAACATGGAGGGGGTGAGAGGCAAGAAAAGCCTCCAACTGAATGCCACGTGAGTCACAATGAGACCCCCCCCAGAGGAAATGGTGGGCATTAAAATCACCAAGTAACAGAAGTGGTGGTGGTAAGGATGAAACAAGAAAGGCAAAGTCTGGGATAGAAAATGCTCGAGAAGGAGAGAGATATAAAGAACATATTGTAAACCACTTATTCAAGTGGATACGGGCTGCAGTGTAATGCAGCGAGGTATGGACAAATAGTTGACAGTACGGAATATCATTGCGTAGAAGAAGGGCACTTTCATTAAAGGTCCCATCTGAGAAAGGATCCGAAGAATACAATAAATTATAGCCTGAGATAGGTTGGAAAACAGCCGAGTGTAATTTTGGTTCTTGTAAGCAAGCACCAACAGGGGAAAACCTGGAAAGCAACATCTGAAGCTCACCCCGATTACCCCTGAGGCCGCGGATATTCCACTGTAAATAGGCCATGATTGGCGATGAAGAAAATATCAGGAATCTGTAGGTAAAGGCACCTACGGACTAGAGGGGTTAGAAAAGTCAACGTGTGGTGGCATTGGAAGATGTTCAAGTAGCGAAGGAACGGAGCGTTGCGAAGAATGGGGTTGTGAAGATGGAGGAGAGGGAAGAGAAGGAACAGGAAGTGAATCAGTGTCCATTGAAGGTTTAGTCTCTGCAATATATTCTGAAATGGCTTCAAGTGTTTCTGAATTCAAAGATGTATGGGAAACCATATTGGAGATAGGAGGAGGAGGGTGAGTAAAGATTGGGACAGTAATGGACTGTACCAAAGTAGAGGGGGAGGGAAAAGTGTAAGGGACTGGAGATGAAGTGTGGGGGGGGACAGAAGAGGTAGAAACCTGGGAGGTGACAGAAGAGGGAGAAACTTGGGAGGGGACGGGGGTGGAAGGCATAGTACGAGGAGGAGGGTGAATCTCCACACTTGTAATAGAGCCAGAGAGAGGGGAAGAACTAGGTACAGAGACTGGAAAGGTAACGTGTGGAGGTGGAAGAAGGGAAGGAAGGGGCAAAGAAGATTTGAGCAATGTGGATTTTTTGGACTTCTGAGTAGAGGGGCGATTGGTATTAGGTGTCGTACGAGGTCTTGTCGATACTGGGGCTTGTGAGGAAGGACGCGAAGATGTGAGAACAGACTGAGTTGTAGTCGGGACGTCAGAGCCAAGGACAGCAAAAGGATTAGATGCCGTAGTGGCTATGGGAGGGGTAACAACAGAGGAGGCTGCAGAAGATGGGACCCCAGAAGTGGGGGGACGTTTGGAAACACGAGAATAAGAAACACGGGGTAGTCTCCCTTGGAGGCGGAGATGAGTAACTGCCATAGCATAAGGGAGACCTTCTGCCTCTTTGAGGCAACGGATTTCACGTTCATTTAAGTAGACCTGGCAACGGCGGGAGTACGAAGGGTGAGCTTCATTACAATTAAGGCAAGATGGAGGTTGACTGCAAGATGTATTAGAATGGTTGTCGGCACCACAGACTGGGCATTCGGCCATAGATCTGCAATATTTCGCTGGGTGACCAAAACGCCAGCAATTTCTACATTGTTGCGGTGTAGGTATCACCTTTCGAACTTGTAACCGATGTCCCGCGACATATACAGAGGACGGGAGTTCTCGGCTGTCAAAAGTTAAACGAGCCACATTGCAAGGGTAACGTCTCCGCCCCCGGGCAGGAAGGACATAAGTGTCTACTTTGAGGATTGGGAGATCCTGGAGTTCCAGCTGTTCAAAAATGTCATTGCCACATGACTGGAAATTCTGTTGGACTATGGTATGGGGCAGAATGACAGTACCACTACAAGAATTGAGAGAAAGATGTTTTTCAATAGTGATAGGAGTAGTATCGATATTCGAAAGGAGAGAAAGATCATGAGCTTGGGTAGCATTCTGGACAGTGACGATGCGCGTACCGCTCTTGAGAGCGTGAAATGAAATATCTCTGCCAACATGACGCAGGAGCGCTTTGGCAATACTATGGTCAGAAAGGTAGGCAGAAGAAGAAGTTGGTCTTAAAGTAAAGAATTTAGTCCATTGTGTGGTCCGAAACTGAGCGTGGAGAGGGAGTGCTTGACGTGTCGGTCGTTTCCGAGTAGAATGGGAAGGTAACGACGGAGCATCATCAGGAGATTGACGTTGGCGTTTAGGAGTAGGACCGGAGTTGGTCCGGCATGAAATGGGTGGGCGATTCGAAAATTGCCGTACCGTAGAGGGAGAAGCCGGAAGCATAGTCAAAGGAGAGCGGAGTTCAGACAAATCGAAGGAGTCAGTCGAAGCCCCGGTACCTGAAGCGGGTGAGGAAACAGCACCAGCAAGAGGTACAGGGGCATCAGGAGTGTCCGAAGAGTGGTCTAAACACAAGGCAGGGTCAGAATGGGGTGCGGTATCAAGAAGGGGCCCGGGGGTAGTGGTTTCATGGACTAGGGCTGCCATGGTTAGGTTACTCCTTTGCTTTTTGTTTTTAAGAAAAAAAAAGAAAGAAGAAAAGAAAATAAAAACAAAAAAAAGAATAAAAAAAGGGGGGAGCGGGGAGGAATAGTTCCCAGGAGGAATGAAAGGGCCGGAAATCTCCCTCCGCGCCCAAGAGGACTCGACACCGCTAGTAGCGCAGATGCAGCATGGAACCCGTGCCATACCCTACCCTTCATGCCAGTAAACCAGCAATCCGGGATAGCAACCTCACATCTGCCGAGCTACCTCGGTGGACAAAAGAGAGGGCGGCCGGATATCCGCCACAAAGCATACCTCCTTCAGCCACCACCCCCGGAATCCGAAAGGTGGCTTCCAGAGATACACCCGTCGCCCAAAAGACACCCAAAGCTACTCCGGGATACCGGAGAGGGATCGGGACATCCCTAGGCAATCCAGATTCCACGGCAAACTACGCCACCGCCAAGAAACCTCAACGGAATGGGATCGACCCCGGTGTCCTTTCCCCTACCTAGGAACTAGCGCGCCTGTGGGAGAAATCACGAAGGCTAAAAAGAGGAAGGGCAAAAGGGAGGGGTGAGGAGGAGGAGGAGGAATGGAAAAAGGGGAGGATGGGGAGGATGGGATAGGGGAGGGGAGAATGGGGGGTAATTAGGTTCGGTCTGAGGAAGAAGACCGACAGGGCTAATTCCTCAGACCAAGAGCCTCTTCACCACGCCAAGGAGCCCCCCTTGAAGAGGTAGTTGTTTCTTTGTCTAAAAAACCGTTAATCATTTTCCGTTTCTCTGCAGCACCACGTTCCTTTTACATGATGGTCTGGGCACTTCGGGTCATAACATTCTCTGAACTGTGTTGAAACTTTGCACTTCACTGGGTGGAGACTCGCTGTGCCTTCTATGGTTGCTACTGTCCTATAGATTCTAGTATCGTCTGTAAATGATGTATGATCCCAGTTTATGTCAGAAATGAGAATGAGGAAGAGGAACGGGGAGAGTACCGTAGCAAGCCCTGATTTCACTCCGTTTACTATTACTCTTTGGGTTTTATTTGTAAGGAAGTTAAAAATCTTTCTGCCAACCTTCCCAGTTATTCCCTTTGCACGCATTTTGTGTGCAGTTACCCCATGGTAGCATTTGTCAAAGGCGTTTGCAAAGTCAGTATATACATCATCTGGTCTGTCTTCAAGTGCATCCAAGACCATGTCGTAATGGTCCAGCAGTTGAGAAAGGCAGGAAACCTGTTCTAAATTCATGTTGGCCTGGGTGGTGCAACTACTGCAATTCCACGTAATTGGCAATATTGATTTTTAAAACCCTTTCAAAGATCTTGATAATGGGGGATGTTAGGACTATTAGTCTGTAGTTTTTTCTTTATTACCACCTTTGTGGAGTGGGACAATAGCAATTTTTTTTATGACTTTGCGATGACTCCAATATCTAGGCTTCTTTTCCATAAAACATTTAAGGCAATCTTGATGGCAGTCTGCTCACCAGACTGCCATCAAGATTGGCAAATGAGTTAAGGGTACGAGTTTGTTTCTGAGTGGATTGACATAGTCCCCATCATTGTGAATGTGTGAGCCTGTACGGACTACATCTACTCTGCTCATCCACCAGGTCCGACTGTGCTAAAACAGAACAAGGAAGAGTTGAAGTACCGGCATTTCTTAGATGCACATGATCGAGGTCTCATTGCTGCGGGAGTATAAAACTACCCTCATCCACTGGAGGATCATCTCCCTCATCTGTACAATCCCGTTGCAGTCCAAATTGTTCATTCCATTGCGATTAGAGAAGAGATAATGAGTAAGTTCATCATCGGTTTCCTTGATGGGTTCTTTTACCCTATCAGTAACCCTGTCAAGACGATGAACGTTGTCAAGAAGCTTGACAAGGGCAACAGGGGTCAAGCCTGTCAGTGACCTTGAGAACATTTTTTCTAAGACCCTTGCTGTGTGCTGTGCTTCCATCGCTCATTAATAAGCATAGGTGTCTCCAGAAAGGCAACAAGTCATCGTTCAGCAAGTGCCTTGGAATGTTCGAAATGTCACCAACAGCTGCTGTCAATGTCATCGTGCATGCTCAACAACTGTTCAACTACATCGTGTGGCCACACGGCGGTAGTCCCTCAGATCTCATCACATCCATGAAAGGTTTTCAGTCACTATCCAGATCATACTCGACAATTACTATCTTTGATAACTACCAATATGTCTCTGTCAAAGACAACGAGAAAATGGAGTGGCTGGCGAAACTGTGGAAAATACTGTATATTTTCCGAAAATACAGTGTATTTTGTATGTAAATTAGATGGAATACATTGTAGTTAATAAAAATTAATTTGTAAATAGAATAAAGAACCAGCGAGAGTGGGTGAGCGTCGCATGGGGAAAAACTATCTTCATCCCCGAGACGCCATTGTTTTGAACTGGGCAAAGGCACGCTAGTGAAATGTGCATAAATATCGTCGCTCTGGAGGTTAAATTGTGGTTGAAACCTCCCAAATAGGAGCAAAAATTGTTGGAATTGCAGTCCTGCAGAACTTGAGAAAGCGAGTGGACAGGACAGTCAGGGAACCCCAGCTAAGTCATGTCTATATATTTATGTTGAAATTCTGGCCAGTATTTTCTTCATATTTTAGGCAGGGGGTTTGTGTACAACACACCAAGTAATCTCCAGACTAAATGGCGAGTGGTATTAAGATAAATTCTCCTTCAATGTATATGTAGTCATTTTTTTAAATTTAATATACAGTCCACATATTTATATTAATGTTGTACCAGAATTCCTGGAGATGTATATTTCATTTGAAATTAATATAAGTCCAGAGTGACTTGTGGAGATATGAGTGGAGTAGGTATCGAAGGAGGACATTTTTTGCGACCTAGGATGTCCTAAAATTCCTACATGTCTCTGTAACCTTGATAAAGAATAATTATCTTCGTTACTTTTATTAAATTACTAGTATGAATCTAATGAGATACATCCAGGTAATTTTAATTTTCCATATCTTGTTGGTTCAGTAGAACTCTGTTCACAGAACACTGTCTAGACTTAGTGATTTTCGACATTGTACTGAGGTTGTGTGTCGCATACACACTCTGAGCAACTCAGGTCCTGAGCTGTAGCTTCTGACCTAACTTGTACTGGTATCTGTGTACTGTCACAGTCGGGAATTTTCTTATGCTGAACTTAGATTCAGTAGTATGGGAGTTTTGTGACTTTTGTGGAGGATCTGCAGATGGTCCCTACTTAGTGTCGTTATATTATCTTCTTGTTCCTGATTGTGTCGCAGTTGCTTGTTATATTGCTATTGGGCTTAGCGGTCGTTTATTGTTCAAGCAAGCTGTTCTGATTGCCAGGTGGTCAAGAAGTTAGATTATGTGAGGACTTTGTCAGTCACTGGTTTAAGTCTAGTCGAGTCGTGAGACATACCGAACTACTTAGAGCACTTACACGTACACACAAACTTATTTGTATATATATGTATTAGGTTATTAAATGTTAACAATGTACCAGACGGTACTTAAGACATAAATGTTATATGTGCCTTCAGCACAATATTTCTGTACACGAGAGAAGTGATTATTATTATTTTGATTACTGTGATTAATTTAATTTTATACTCCTAGACATTATTATTAATAAACTTATTAAATTTTAATTTATTTCGTAGCCTACCAGTTGTAATCCTGAAGCACTATTGAATCATACTGAATTATAATGGATAATTGGACCAGGATACTGACTACTTGTTACGAAAACCCAGTAACAGGCTGAATGCTAGAAGGGCAGCCCTTTCTAGTATTCACAGGAGATCTCTCTGCTTATTAGAAATCGTGTTTTTTGTAACAAGTTTAACAATGTTTATCAGAAGCAGACGTGTCACTGCACAGACAGCCACTAAACATGTGCTGCAACACAATCCCGTGGAACGCTGGGGGAGGAGTGGGGTAGTGAGAAGTGGACACGGGTGATGACACTCACACCATGGTAAGCCAAAAGTTGCTGCTACCGTGATTTACTAAAAGGCTAGCAGGTACTCGGGATTATTCTTTCACTATAATTCTGTTTTCTCAAGTAGAAGTATAAAAAAAATATTGTTGGAAAAGTACTAACAAGCGAGTCTGAAGAAGGCGAAATAGAAGAAACAGGAACTAGCGGATCAATTGTCCACCATAATGAAATGAGTAAAGTTAAACATATTTATGGAGAAAGTAATAAGGTCAGTAGATTGCAAGATGTCGTTATTACTAGACTAAGGCTAGGCTTTGTGTGTGTCAGTATGGTTTATAAAGATATGCCAATGACGTCTAATGCAGTGTGTAGACAAATAGGGCCATGCACTGGAGCACCATATCTTAAGGGTGCTTAAACATCCAACCAGGGAGGTACCTCCATGCAAACCCTGCAGGATATGGTAAAATATCTAATTAATAAGATATATGAAATCCTGAAACTGTTTTTGAAGAGACCGAATCCCAATAGTGACTAATGTTTTAGTGGTAATAAGATACATAAATGTTTTGAGATTTTAACGTCCTATTGTACAAAGAAACTAATATATGAAATAACTAATAAATTTTTTCGTGATATAAATATACCTGGTGGGGCCTGATAAAGACCCATTGTGACCTCTGTATTCCCCTTTTTTTCTGCGCTACCACTCAGGATGAGCACAGAGATGTGCACAACAAACTACCGGTGATAAGGTACAAATTTTAATTTTGCCAGTTTTCTCTCGACCACCATGTTGCCAATCCAATCGCAGCATTCTTTTTTAATTTACTTTTGTCGAGTAAAAATTGTCGTTACACATTTCTACAGGTTTATGTAACCTAACCCCAACTGACTTAACCTACTTAAAAACATATTTCAAATAATATTTTTTTTAAGAAAAAATATTAATTGATGTCGAGTACCATATAAAAACAATATGCTAGAATACAGCCTCACACCATTTTACTATGTCCCAGCCATAGGGCCAGCACCACCGAGACGTCATCTTATAATAAACACTAATGTCAGGCGATTTTTTTTTACTGACAAGTGCAATAATCTGATGTAACATACCTTAACTTAAGAGTAACTTGGGTTGAATCAGTGACCGAGTTAGCAGGTATAAAACTGTTTATTCAGGCCGTGTGAAGAAAACGCACTGAAATGCGTCAGAAAACGTGAGGATGGGTTGCTTTCCCCCATCATGCATAACTTGTTTCGGCTTTTGTGCAATTCGAGAATGGTATCCACAGTAACATATGATCCTAGCCCTCTGCAATTCAAACCATGCAAGATGTTTTAACACTAGATGCAGGGAAGCTGCAGCTCAATTCAGTAAAGAAACCTGGGAGCTACTATGAAACCCTCCCAAGAGGCCCAAAAGCTGAAGATCAACATCGAGAGGCCTAGGAACGCCTTAAGTCCCTTGAACACAACTGAGAGGCATAATATGCACTTGGAAAATCCTAGAGGGCCTAGTCCCAAATCTGCACACGAAAATCACTCCTTACGAAAGCAAAAGACTTGGCAGATGTTAATGCAGAGGTGCCCAGAGTACGCTGAGAGAACACAATAAGAGCCAGGGGCCCAAGACTGTTCAACTGCCTCCCAGCATACATAAGGGAGATTACCAACAGACCCCTGGCTGTCTTCAAGAGGGCACTGGACAGGCACCTAAAGTCAGTACCAGACCAGCCAGGCTGTGGCTCGTACGTCGGTTTATGTGCGGGCGGATTAACAGCCTGGTTGATCAGGCCCTGATTCACCGCGAGGCCTGGTCAAGGTCCGGTACGTGACCAAGTATACTGCAGGTATCTTCTGTTGCTCAGTCATTTTAAACAAGGGATTTATTACTAATATCAATCTAAATATTTATTAATATGAAAAGTACTTATCTACACTGCACTACTAATGTTCGGCTACCACCGTGTACTGCATGAAGAGTGATGGTGCAGAGTCTAGTTGGATCACCCGTACTTGTTTAAAGTAAGTTTTAATTATGTTCAGCGAGTTTAAACAGCAGTCTGGACACACAATACATATGGATGCTTGAAGAGATAATTTGAATTACCCATATATATATATATATATATATATATATATATATATATATATATATATATATATATATATATATATATATATATATATATATATATATTCTAATATTGTTACAAACGATACTACTATAGATTAATAAAAAAAATTTAGGAATGGCATTGAAACCCAATACTGTCTTGGGAGCAGCACATTTTAGCTTCGGGAACAACAGTTTGCCCACGTCTGCTCTAGAGTTCCCCCCCCCCCCAAAAAAAAAAAAACTAGCAGTGTTTCATATTTCCGTTAGGGTTCTTATGTTCTTCCCCTTAGGATGGGATCCACAACAGCCGACGAACACCTAGGAATTAATTTGCTAGGTAAACAGGGGTAGCAGGTGCAAGACTTGTCCATGCATATCATCTTACTCAGTCTAAGATCTGAACTCTAATTTTTTTGTGAGCCAAACGCTCTACCACTGATTAATCCATTAAATAATGTTTGTTTAGAAAGTGTTAAGTGACCGTGTGGACACAGCCTCGCCCTTGGCAGGCTGACCTCGATAAGGCACAGTTTCCTGTCAACGACACGGATACTCCCATACCGTACCTCATCAGTGACAACTTACATTAACACTTTGATAATTGTGTTAAAGTAAGTCAGACATTCGCTGTATTAGATCGCTTAAGACGACAAAGGAAAATGGTCTGAGTTCAAGACCAGAACCAGTCTCGGCCAGCATTTTCAAAACCAGTGCCAAAACACATCTCATCTCCCTAACATATCCCAGCAACAGCTAAATATGCGAAAACTACATTTCCATATTCTCAATGTCACGAATACATGTAAAACAATATAAACTTACACTCAATATCTGTAATCCTCCCAAACATTAAAAAGTGATCGTGTCCCTTTTAAGTTAATAATCAAACTTGTAATTCCTTAGAAATTAAACTTGATAACAGCCATATAGCATGAACTAATAGGATATTCAATTCTCTTGTATTCATTGTAATTCCTAAATTTATACTTAGTCACCCAAGTGACTTCATAAAATTACTCCTATTGTTACTGCTTTATTTATCTTAAGTTTGCCCGAAAAGCTCTGCGTATTTAGGGGCTTTTTGTGTGTACACCCAAATGTTATTCATCTATGTACAAATATTGTATCATGCTGAAATAAAGTATATTATTATTATTAGTAGTAGTAGTAGTAGTATAAGATCACCGGTGATATGCGGCAGCAGTTTCGTCTACACTCCACACACACGTCATGACCACATAGAGGTTAAACAGTTTCATGTTATAACATAACAATTACATTATCTTCTTCGCCTTATAAACTAAAATAATCATGTAAATAACAAAAAAGGCACAATACCGTGACTGGAACGATACACCCGCACATAGAAGAGAGCTTACAACCGAAACGTCGTCGTAAGCTCCTCTCTTCTATGTGCGGGTTATTTGTGTATAATCACGTATTTTGTACTTTTGGAAAAAAGAACCAATTCAGTCCTAAACCGTTTTAACAACTCTTGGAATACTACTCGAACAACAAAACCAAGTTTGCGAGGTGAAAAAAAAACTATGAAGCCTCGTCAACGCCTCAGGCTGGCAAACAATTGAAAACTTTACCTCACTGGTGAACCGAGGAGCGTTGTGAAACATCCTCCTCCAATGACGGTACTAACTCTACTGACACCTTCCACACTCATTATTGAGTCCAACACACCATAGACCGCCCCCACTCCCGTCCAACACACCACCCTCCATTACATCACAGTGACTACCACATCACATTGCCTTCCACGTCACATTGCCTTCCACACCACATTACCGTTCACACCACATTACCGTTCACACCACACCACAGTCAAAAACACCACAGTTCAACACACCAGTGTCCAATACCCCACAGTCCACCACAGCACAATCCGCCACACCAAAGTCCAACACACCACAGTCCACCACACCACAGTCCACCACACCACAGTCCACCACACCACTGTCTAACACACCAAAGTCCAACACACCACTGTTCAACACACCAAAGTCCAACACACCAAAGTCCAACACACCAAAGTCCAACACACCAAAGTCCAACACACCAAAGTCCAACACACCAAAGTCCAACACACCAAAGTCCAACACACCAAAGTCCACGACACCAAAGTCCACGACACCACAATTCACCACACCACAGTCCAACAAACCAAAGTACAACAAACCACAGTCCACCAAACCACAGTCCACCAAACCACAGTCCACCAAACTACAGTCCACCACACCACAGTCCAATAAAGCACAGTTCACCACACCACAGTCCACCAAACCACAGTCCAACAAACCACAGTCCAACAAATCACAGTCCACCACACCACAATCCACCACACCACAATCCACCACACCACAGTCCACCAAACCACAGTCCACCACACCACAATCCACCACACCACAGTCCACCAAACCACAGCCCAACAAACCACTGATTATAAGAGACACGAAGAGCCTTGGAGAATTTTCAGTCACCTCCATTAGGTGATAATGGAACATTCTTTGCTAACATGTCAAGAAGTCAACGAGAGAGAGAGAGAGAGAGAGTACCACACTTGGATCCACTTCGAGGACAGCAAGAAAGAAGCTTTTATGCCACAAGACGGGCAGAAAGCAGCAACTTCACTCTGGATGTACCCTTCTCCAGAACATTACTCCATCTGAGATCATATATACCCAGGATGACTCGAGTATGGAACACATTCGTACAGCATAATGATGTCAACGAGATAAAGTCAGTTGATCGAATGAAAATGCTGGCCCACAGATGGCTCCAACTTCATCCTGTTCCCTACTTGTATGTCTCATAACAATAAAAATGCTTTCAATTGAGCTGATGTAGGTAACAGCTCTTAGCTTGCCAATAAAGTTAGGAATCTTTAACCTGTAAATGGCTTGTCAATAAAGCTAGGGATCCTTAACCTAACCTTGTCAAACCCTGTGTAAGAGAGAGAGAGAAAGAGAGAGAGAGGGAGGCTGAATCAGAAAAGTTGGTTAGTATTAGCCCGAAACAAATCTGACATAGGTAAAACAGAATATGAGAAGCCTCGCAGTACCAGCAACTACACAGTACTAAATTTTGAATACTTTCCGTAAGTAAACATGGAGAAACATAGTGCGTGAGGAAATGTATACACCAGACTTCAAAAGAGAAAAAACTACACAGCTCTGAGACAATTCCTGAATGAAGAGCAGTGGGAAAGGGAACCTGAAGGAGACAATAAATGAAATTGAGTATGCACGTGGAAGGTGCTGGGAGGCAGATTAGAAACTCATAACTAGGAGCAGAAGAAGCAATGACAAGAGCTGCTAGAGCACATGGGTCACCCCGAGATAGAAACAAATTATTCCTGCAAGAGGACAGAAAGAAATCAAAGAACCAAGCAGTGTTTAAGTCTCATCTCCACGAATATGCTGCGCTTTTATTAAGATTGATAGGCTGAACACACTGACTCCAGGCTGAGGGACTTATTACCTCAACTACTCCTCATCTTCCATCTTTCTCTGCAATAGAGTGAAGAAGCCACTGGCTGGCGAAACGTTTCCAGAATCAAGATGCCCAAATGTTCCAAAGCGTCTCACTTATCATCAGATAAGTAGGAAAAGACACTGAGGGACAATTGGAGAATGAAAAATCCGAACCAAAGTTGTTATACAGCCACGTCCGAAGGAAGGCAACAGTAAATGACCAGATAATAAGACAGAAAAAAGGAGAGCTCACAAGGAATGGCCAGGAAGTCTGCAAGGAGCTGAATAAAATATTTAATGAAGTATTCTCGGAGGATATAGATATTAAGAGAGAATTGAAGAGAAACAAAGAATACAACGAGCGCACACACCAACACAGCTTTAGCACATACACACATACCAACACAGCTTCAGCACGAGCACACACACAGCTTCAGTGCACACGCACGCACGCGCGCGCACACACACACACACACACACACACACACACACACACACACACACACACACACACACACACACACACACACAAGAAAAAGGATCTTGGAGTGTGTGCAATACTGAGCACATCTGAGGTGCACATCAAACAAATAACTGCTGTAGCATATGGGCGACTAGCAAACCTACGAGTCGTTCCGGACCCTGTACACTGTACGTGAGGCCCATATTGGAGCATGCGGCTAAAGTTTGGAACCCTCATCTGGCCAAGCACGTCAGGAAACTAGACACAGTGCAAAGGGTTGTAACGAAACTACTCCCGGAGCTGAGGGACATGTCCTACGAGGAGAGGTTAAGAGAACTCGACCTGACGACACTGGAGGACGGAGGGGGAACATAATAACGAAATATAAAATACTGAGAGGAATCGACATGGTAGACAGAGACAGGATGTTCCAGAAATGTGACACAACAACAAGGGGCCACAATTGGAAGGTGAAGACTCAGACGAGTCACAGGGATGTTAGGAAGTATTTCTTTAGCTACAGAGTTGTCAGGAAGTGAAACAGTGTGGACAGTGAGGTAGTGGAGGCAGGTACCAAACATAGGTTTAAGAAGAGGTTTGATAAAGCTCATGGAGCAGGAAGTGTGTGGACCTAGTGGCGACCAGTGAAGAGGCGGGCCCAGGAGCTATGAATCGACCCCTGCAACCACAATTAGGTGAGTACACGCCAGCCTTACTTCAGTGCACACACAGCAGCACAGCTTCAGTGTGTGCACGCGCACGCACGCACGCACACACGCACGCGCACACACACACACACACACACACACACACACACACACACAGCTTCGGTGCACACACACTAACGCAGCTTCAATGCACACACACACTAACACAGCTTCAATGCACACACACACTAACACAGCTTCAATGCACACACACACTAACTCAGCTTCAATGCACACACACACTAACGCAGCTTCAATGCACACACACACTAACGCAGCTTCAATGCACACACACACTAACACAGCTTCAATGCACACACACACTAACACAGCTTCAATGCACACACACTAACACAGCTTCAATGCACACACACACTAACACAGCTTCAATGCACACACACACTAACGCAGCTTCAATGCACACACACACTAACACAGCTTCAATGCACACACACACTAACACAGCTTCAATGCACACACACACTAACGCAGCTTCAATGCACACACACACTAACACAGCTTCAATGCACACACACACCAACACAGCTTCAATGCACACACACACTAACACAGCTTCAATGCACACACACACTAACACAGCTTCAATGCACACACACACTAACGCAGCTTCAATGCACACACACTAACACAGCTTCAATGCACACACACACCAACACAGCTTCAATGCACACACACACTAACACAGCTTCAATGCACACACACACTAACACAGCTTCAATGCACACACACACTAACGCAGCTTCAATGCACACACACACTAACACACACTAACACAGCTTCAGTGCACACACACACTAACACACACTAACACAGCTTCAATGCACACACACACTAACACAGCTTCAATGCACACACACACTAACACAGCTTCAATGCACACACACACTAACGCAGCTTCAATGCACACACACACTAACACACACTAACACAACTTCAATGCACACACACACTAACACACACTAACACAGCTTCAATGCACACACACACTAACACAGCTTCAATGCACACACACAAAAACGCAGCTTCAATGCACACACACACTAACACACACTAACACAGCTTCAATGCACACACACACTAACACAGCTTCAATGCACACACACACTAACACAGCTTCAATGCACACACACACTAACACAGCTTCAATGCACACACACACTAACACAGCTTCAATGCACACACACACTAACACAGCTTCAATGCACACACACTAACACAGCTTCAATGCACACACACACTAACACAGCTTCAATGCACACACACACTAACACAGCTTCAATGCACACACACACACACACACACACTAACACAGCTTCAATGCATACACACACCAACACAGCTTCAATGCACACACACACTAACACAGCTTCAATGCACACACACACTAACGCAGCTTCAATGCACACACACTAACACAGCTTCAATGCACACACACACTAACACAGCTTCAATGCACACACACACTAACGCAGCTTCAATGCACACACACACTAACACTAACACAGCTTCAATGCACACACACACTAACACAGCTTCAATGCACACACACACTAACACAGCTTCAATGCACACACACACACTAACACAGCTTCAATGCACACACACACTAACGCAGCTTCAATGCACACACACACTAACACAGCTTCAATGCACACACACACTAACACAGCTTCAATGCACACACACACTAACACAGCTTCAATGCACACACACACACACACACTAACACAGCTTCAATGCACACACACACACACACACACACACACTAACGCAGCTTCAATGCACACACACACTAACACAGCTTCAGTGAACACACACACTAACGCAGCTTCAATGCACACACACACTAACACAGCTTCAATGCACACACACACTAACGCAGCTTCAATGCACACACACACTAACACAGCTTCAATGCACACACACACTAACAGCTTCAATGCACACACACACTAACACAGCTTCAATGCACACACACACTAACGCAGCTTCAATGCACACACACACTAACGCAGCTTCAATGCACACACACACTAACGCAGCTTCAATGCACACACACACTAACACAGCTTCAGTGAACACACACTAACGCAGCTTCAATGCACACACACACTAACGCAGCTTCAATGCACACACACACTAACACAGCTTCAGTGAACACACACACTAACACAGCTTCAATGCACACACACACTAACGCAGCTTCAATGCACACACACTAACGCAGCTTCAATGCACACACACACTAACGCAGCTTCAATGCACACACACACTAACACAGCTTCAGTGAACACACACACTAACGCAGCTTCAATGCACACACACACTAACACAGCTTCAATGCACACACACACACACACACTAACACAGCTTCAATGCACACACACACTAACACAGCTTCAATGCACACACACACTAACGCAGCTTCAGTGAACACACACACTAACGCAGCTTCAATGCACACACACACTAACACAGCTTCAATGCACACACACACACACACACACTAACACAGCTTCAATGCACACACACACTAACACAGCTTCAATGCACACACACACTAACGCAGCTTCAATGCACACACACACACACACTAACACAGCTTCAATGCACACACACACTAACACAGCTTCAATGCACACACACACTAACACAGCTTCAATGCACACACACACACACACACACTAACACAGCTTCAATGCACACACACACTAACACAGCTTCAATGCACACACACACTAACACAGCTTCAATGCACACACACACTAACACAGCTTCAATGCACACACACACTAACACAGCTTCAATGCACACACACTAACACAGCTTCAATGCACACACACACTAACACAGCTTCAATGCACACACACACTAACACAGCTTCAGTGAACACACACACTAACACAGCTTCAGTGAACACACACACTAACACAGCTTCAATGCACACACACACTAACACAGCTTCAGTGAACACACACACTAACACAGCTTCAGTGAACACACACACTAACACAGCTTCAATGCACACACACACTAACACAGCTTCAATGCACACACACACTAACACAGCTTCAATGCACACACACACTAACACAGCTTCAATGCACACACACACTAACACAGCTTCAATGCACACACACACTAACACAGCTTCAGTGAACACACACACTAACACAGCTTCAATGCACACACACACTAACACAGCTTCAATGCACACACACACTAACACAGCTTCAGTGAACACACACACTAACACAGCTTCAGTGAACACACACACTAACACAGCTTCAATGCACACACACACTAACACAGCTTCAATGCACACACACACTAACACAGCTTCAGTGAACACACACACTAACACAGCTTCAATGCACACACACACTAACACAGCTTCAATGCACACACACACTAACACAGCTTCAATGCACACACACACTAACACAGCTTCAGTGAACACACACACTAACACAGCTTCAATGCACACACACACTAACACAGCTTCAATGCACACACACACTAACACAGCTTCAATGCACACACACACTAACACAGCTTCAGTGAACACACACACTAACACAGCTTCAGTGAACACACACACTAACACAGCTTCAATGCACACACACACTAACACAGCTTCAGTGAACACACACACTAACACAGCTTCAGTGAACACACACACTAACACAGCTTCAATGCACACACACACTAACACAGCTTCAATGCACACACACACTAACACAGCTTCAGTGAACACACACACTAACACAGCTTCAATGCACACACACACTAACGCAGCTTCAATGCACACACACACTAACGCAGCTTCAATGCACACACACACTAACACAGCTTCAATGCACACACACACTAACACAGCTTCAGTGAACACACACACTAACACAGCTTCAATGCACACACACACTAACACAGCTTCAATGCACACACACACTAACACAGCTTCAGTGAACACACACACTAACACAGCTTCAGTGAACACACACACTAACACAGCTTCAGTGAACACACACACTAACACAGCTTCAATGCACACACACACTAACGCAGCTTCAGTGAACACACACACTAACACAGCTTCAATGCACACACACACTAACACAGCTTCAGTGAACACACACACTAACACAGCTTCAATGCACACACACACTAACACAGCTTCAGTGAACACACACACTAACAGCTTCAATGCACACACACACTAACACAGCTTCAGTGAACACACACACTAACACAGCTTCAATGCACACACACACTAACACAGCTTCAGTGAACACACACACTAACACAGCTTCAATGCACACACACACTAACACAGCTTCAATGCACACACACACCAACACAGCTTCAGTGAACACACACACTAACACAGCTTCAATGCACACACACACTAACACAGCTTCAATGCACACACACACTAACACAGCTTCAATGCACACACACACCAACACAGCTTCAGTGAACACACACACTAACACAGCTTCAATGCACACACACACTAACACAGCTTCAATGCACACACACACTAACACAGCTTCAATGCACACACACACCAACACAGCTTCAGTGAACACACACACTAACACAGCTTCAATGCACACACACACTAACACAGCTTCAATGCACACACACACTAACACAGCTTCAGTGAACACACACACTAACACAGCTTCAGTGAACACACACACTAACACAGCTTCAGTGAACACACACACTAACACAGCTTCAATGCACACACACACTAACGCAGCTTCAGTGAACACACACACTAACACAGCTTCAATGCACACACACACTAACACAGCTTCAGTGAACACACACACTAACACAGCTTCAATGCACACACACACTAACACAGCTTCAGTGAACACACACACTAACACAGCTTCAATGCACACACACACTAACACAGCTTCAGTGAACACACACACTAACACAGCTTCAATGCACACACACACTAACACAGCTTCAGTGAACACACACACTAACACAGCTTCAGTGAACACACACACTAACACAGCTTCAATGCACACACACACTAACACAGCTTCAGTGAACACACACACTAACACAGCTTCAATGCACACACACACTAACACAGCTTCAATGCACACACACACTAACACAGCTTCAATGCACACACACACCAACACAGCTTCAGTGAACACACACACTAACACAGCTTCAATGCACACACACACTAACACAGCTTCAATGCACACACACACTAACACAGCTTCAATGCACACACACACCAACACAGCTTCAGTGAACACACACACTAACACAGCTTCAATGCACACACACACTAACACAGCTTCAATGCACACACACACTAACACAGCTTCAATGCACACACACACCAACACAGCTTCAGTGAACACACACACTAACACAGCTTCAATGCACACACACACACACACACTAACACAGCTTCAATGCACACACACACTAACACAGCTTCAATGCACACACACACTAACACAGCTTCAATGCACACACACACTAACACAGCTTCAATGCACACACACTAACACAGCTTCAATGCACACACACACAAACACAGCTTCAATGCACACACACACTAACACAGCTTCAGTGAACACACACACACACACACTAACACAGCTTCAATGCACACACACACTAACACAGCTTCAATGCACACACACACTAGCACAGCTTCAATGCACACACACACACACACACACACCAACACAGCTTCAGTGAACACACACACTAACACAGCTTCAATGCACACACACACTAACGCAGCTTCAATGCACACACACACACACACACACTAACACAGCTTCAATGCACACACACACTAACACAGCTTCAATGCACACACACACTAACACAGCTTCAATGCACACACACACACACACACACTAACACAGCTTCAATGCACACACACACTAACACAGCTTCAATGCACACACACACTAACACAGCTTCAATGCACACACACACTAACACAGCTTCAATGCACACACACACTAACACAGCTTCAGTGAACACACACACTAACACAGCTTCAATGCACACACACACACACACACACTAACACAGCTTCAATGCACACACACACACACACACACACTAACACAGCTTCAATGCACACACACACACACACACACTAACACAGCTTCAATGCACACACACACTAACACAGCTTCAATGCACACACACACTAACACAGCTTCAATGCACACACACACTAACACAGCTTCAGTGAACACACACACTAACACAGCTTCAATGCACACACACACACACACACTAACACAGCTTCAATGCACACACACACTAACACAGCTTCAATGCACACACACACACACACACACTAACACAGCTTCAATGCACACACACACTAACACAGCTTCAATGCACACACACACTAACACAGCTTCAATGCACACACACACACACACACACACTAACACAGCTTCAATGCACACACACACTAACACAGCTTCAATGCACACACACACTAACACAGCTTCAATGCACACACACACTAACACAGCTTTAATGCACACACACACTAACACAGCTTCAATGCACACACACACACACACACTAACAGCTTCAATGCACACACACACTAACACAGCTTCAATGCACACACACACTAACACAGCTTCAATGCACACACACACTAACACAGCTTCAATGCACACACACACTAACACAGCTTCAATGCACACACACACCAACACAGCTTCAATGCACACACACACTAACACAGCTTCAATGCACACACACACCAACACAGCTTCAATGCACACACACACTAACGCAGCTTTAGTGAACACACACACTAACACAGCTTCAATGCACACACACTAACACAGCTTCAATGCACACACACACTAACACAGCTTCAATGCACACACACACTAACACAGCTTCAATGCAAACACACACCAACACAGCTTTAGTGAACACACACACTAACACAGCTTCAATGCACACACACACTAACACAGCTTCAATGCACACACACACTAACGCAGCTTCAATGCACACACACACTAACACAGCTTCAATGCACACACACACACACACACACACACACACTAACACAGCTTCAATGCACACACACACTAACACAGCTTCAATGCACACACACACTAACACAGCTTCAATGCACACACACACTAACGCAGCTTCAATGCACACACACACACACACTAACACAGCTTCAATGCACACACACACACTAACACAGCTTCAATGCACACACACACTAACACAGCTTCAATGCACACACACACTAACACAGCTTCAATGCACACACACACTAACACAGCTTCAATGCAAACACACACCAACACAGCTTCAGTGAACACACACACTAACACAGCTTCAATGCACACACACACTAACGCAGCTTCAATGCACACACACACACTAACACAGCTTCAATGCACACACACACTAACACAGCTTCAATGCACACACACACTAACACAGCTTCAATGCACACACACACTAACACAGCTTCAATGCACACACACACTAACGCAGCTTCAATGCACACACACACTAACACAGCTTCAATGCACACACACACTAACACAGCTTCAATGCACACACACACTAACACAGCTTCAATGCACACACACACTAACACAGCTTCAATGCACACACACACTAACACAGCTTCAATGCACACACACACTAACGCAGCTTCAATGCACACACACACTAACGCAGCTTCAATGCACACACACACTAACGCAGCTTCAATGCACACACACACTAACACAGCTTCAATGCACACACACACTAACACAGCTTCAATGCACACACACACTAACGCAGCTTCAATGCACACACACACTAACGCAGCTTCAATGCACACACACACTAACGCAGCTTCAATGCACACACACACTAACACAGCTTCAATGCACACACACACACACTAACGCAGCTTCAATGCACACACACACTAACACAGCTTCAATGCACACACACACTAACACAGCTTCAGTGAACACACACTAACACAGCTTCAATGCACACACACACTAACACAGCTTCAATGCACACACACACTAACACAGCTTCAATGCACACACACACTAACACAGCTTCAATGCACACACACACTAACGCAGCTTCAATGCACACACACACTAACGCAGCTTCAATGCACACACACACTAACACAGCTTCAATGCACACACACACTAACACAGCTTCAATGCACACACACACTAACACAGCTTCAGTGAACACACACACTAACACAGCTTCAATGCACACACACACCAACACAGCTTCAGTGAACACACACACTAACACAGCTTCAATGCACACACACACTAACACAGCTTCAATGCACACACACACCAACACAGCTTCAATGCACACACACACCAACACAGCTTCAGTGAACACACACACTAACACAGCTTCAATGCACACACACACCAACACAGCTTCAATGCACACACACACCAACACAGCTTCAGTGAACACACACACTAACACAGCTTCAATGCACACACACACCAACACAGCTTCAATGCACACACACACCAACACAGCTTCAATGCACACACACACCAACACAGCTTCAATGCACACACACACCAACACAGCTTCAATGCACACACACACTAACACAGCTACAATGCACACACACAACAACACAGCTTCAATGCACACACACACCAACACAGCTTCAATGCACACACACACCAACACAGCTTCAATGCACACACACACCAACACAGCTTCAATGCACACACACACCAACACAGCTTCAATGCACACACACACCAACACAGCTTCAATGCACACACACACCAACACAGCTTCAGTGAACACACACACTAACGCAGCTTCAATGCACACACACACACCAACACAGCTTCAATGCACACACACACCAACACAGCTTCAATGCACACACACACCAACACAGCTTCAATGCACACACACACTAACACAGCTTCAATGCACACACACACCAACACAGCTTCAATGCACACACACACTAACACAGCTTCAATGCACACACACACCAACACAGCTTCAATGCACACACACACTAACGCAGCTTCAATGCACACACACACTAACACAGCTTCAATGCACACACACACTAACACAGCTTCAATGCACACACACACTAACGCAGCTTCAATGCACACACACACTAACACAGCTTCAATGCACACACACTAACACAGCTTCAATGCACACACACACCAACACAGCTTCAGTGAACACACACACTAACACAGCTTCAATGCAAACACACACCAACACAGCTTCAGTGAACACACACACTAACACATCTTCAATGCACACACACACTAACACAGCTTCAGTGAACACACACACTAACACAGCTTCAGTGAACACACACACTAACACAGCTTCAATGCACACACACACTAACACAGCTTCAATGCACACACACACTAACACAGCTTCAGTGAACACACACACTAACACAGCTTCAATGCACACACACACTAACACAGCTTCAGTGAACACACACACTAACACAGCTTCAATGCACACACACACTAACACAGCTTCAATGCACACACACACACACACACACACACACACACTAACACAGCTTCAATGCACACACACACTAACACAGCTTCAATGCACACACACACTAACACAGCTTCAATGCACACACACACTAACACAGCTTCAATGCACACACACACTAACACAGCTTCAATGCACACACACACTAACACAGCTTCAATGCACACACACACTAACACAGCTTCAATGCACACACACACTAACACAGCTTCAATGCAAACACACACCAACACAGCTTCAGTGAACACACACACACCAACACAGTTTCGGTGAATACACACACGCACACACCAACACAGTTTCAGTGAACACACACACACATACACACACTAGCTGTGACTCGACCCCTGCAACCACAAATAGGTGAGTACAAATAGGCGAGTACACACACACACACCAACACAGTTTCAGTGCGCACGCGCACGCACACACACACACACACACACACACACACACACACACACACACACACACACACACACACATACACACACACACACACACAATGGAGGAAATTAAATTGAATGAGTGGATACACAAGGATATGAAGTGGGAGAATGAAAGGGAGAGGTCAGTCTTTGTGTATGGGCTCCAGGAAGTTGAAGGGAAAACATATGAAGCAAGAAAACAAGGGGAAAAAAACAACTGAAAGCATCATAAAAGCAACAGGATCCTGCAGGAGAAAGCAAGACTCGGAGAAGAAAGGCAGAAACTGAGAGAGATGGTACAAAGGCGAAAGGAGGAAAGAGAGGGGATGGAGAGACAGACAGGAGATCCCAGACTCAGGAAGATCAAATACAGCCACCCTCACAACTTCCTATAGAAGCCCCCCAACCAGGCCAACCCCAGTGCAACCAAACATTCTAAACCAAAACACCCATGCCATATCCAATGCCCCCACTCACTGCATTACAAACTCCACCCCTACAGCAACCACCCATAGTTCCTTATCAGGTCTCCCACTTCCCCAACCCCAATATACCCCCCAGACCACAGTCTTAGAAAAGAAGTTGAAGGTGTGGTATACAAATGCAGATGGAATAACAAATAAGTGTGAGGAGTGGCATGAAAGAATCAAGGAGACATCCCCAGACATAATAGCACTCACAGAAACAAAACTCACCAGAATAATAACAGATGCAATCTTTCCATCTGGATATCAAATCCTCAGGAAAGACAGAGGGAGGAGAGGGGGAGGAGGAGTTGCACTGCTCATTAAAAACCAGTGGGGTTTTGAGAAAATGGAAGGAATGGATGGCACGGGCGAAAGGGACTACTTAGTAGGAACAATCCAGTCTGAGGGACATAAGGTGATAATTGCAGTAATGTACAACCCACCACAGAACTGCAGGAGGCCAAGAGAAGAATACGATGAGAGCAACAGAGCAATGGTCGACACACTAGCCGAGGTGGCCAGAAGAGCACACATGGGGGGAGCAAAGTTACTAGTTATGGGTGATTTCAATCACAAGGAGATTGACTGGGAAAACCTGGAGCCCCATGGGGGTCCCGAAACATGGAGAGCCAAGATGATGGATGTGGTACTGGAAAACCTCATGCATCAACATGTTAGAGACACTACCAGAGAGAGAGGTGAGGATGATCCAGCAAGACTGGACCTTGTATTCACCTTGAGTAGTTCGGACATCGAGGATATCATGTATGAAAGGCCCCTAGGAGCTAGTGATCATGTGGTTCTGTGCTTTGACTACATAGTTGAGCTTCAAGTGGAGAGAGTAGCAGGAATAGGATGGGAAAAACCAAACTACAAAAGGGGGAACTACTCAGGCATGAGGAACTTCCTGCAAGACATTCAGTGGGAGAGGGAACTGACAGGAAAACCAGTACAAGAAATGATGGACTATGTGGCAACAAAATGCAAGGAGGCAGAGGAGAGGTTTGTTCCCAAGGGAAACAGAAATAATGGGAAGAACAGAACGAGTCCTTGGTTCACCCAAAGGTGTAGGGAGGCAAAAACTAGGTGTACTAGAGAATGGAAAAGGTACAGAAGACAGAGAACTCAGGAAAATAAAGAGATTAGCCGAAGAGCCAGAAACGAATATGCACAGATAAGAAGGGAGGCTCAGCGACAATATGAAAATGACATAGCATCGAAAGTCAAGTCTGACCCGAAGCTGTTGTATAGCCACATCAGGAGGAAAACAACAGTCAAGGACCAGGTAATCAGACTGAGGAAGGGTGATGGGGAGTTCACAAGAAACGACCGAGAGGTATGTGAGGAGCTCAACACGAGATTTAAAGAAGTATTTACAGTGGAAACCAGTAGGACTCCAGGAAATCAGAACAGGGGGGTACACCAACAAGTGCTGGATGAGGTACACATAACCAAGGAGGAGGTGAAGAAGCTGCTATGTGAACTTGACACCTCAAAGGCGGTGGGACCAGACAACATCTCTCCGTGGGTCCTTAGAGAGGGAGCAGAGATGCTGTGTGTGCCATTAACAAAGATCTTCAACACATCCATTGAAACTGGGCAACTCCCTGAGGTATGGAAGATGGCAAATGTAGTCCCAATTTTTAAAAAGGGAGACAGACATGAGGCACTAAACTACAGACCTGTATCACTAACGTGTATAGTATGCAAAGTCATGGAGAAGATCATCAGGAGGAGAGTGGTGGAGCACCTGGAAAGAAACAAGTGTATAATTGACAACCAGCACGGTTTCAGGGAAGGAAAATCCTGTGTCACAAACCTACTGGAGTTTTATGACAAGGTGACAGAAGTAAGACAAGAGAGAGAGGGGTGGATCGACTGCATTTTTTTGGACTGCAAGAAGGCCTTCGACACAGTTCCTCACAAGAGGTTACTGCAAAAGCTAGAGGATCAGGCACACATAACAGGAAAGGCACTGCAATGGATCAGAGAATACCTGACAGGGAGGCAACAACGAGTCATGGTACGTGACGAGGTGTCAGAGTGGGCGCCTGTGACAAGCGGGGTTCCACAGGGGTCAGTCCTAGGACCTGTGCTGTTTTTGGTATATGTGAATGACATAACGGAAGGGATAGACTCAGAAGTGTCCTTGTTTGCAGATGATGTGAAGTTAATGAGAAGAATCAAATCGGACGAGGATCAGGCAGGACTACAAAGAGACCTGGACAGGCTACAAGCCTGGTCCAGCAACTGGCTCCTTGAGTTTAACCCTGCCAAATGCAAAGTCATGAAGATTGGGGAAGGGCAAAGAAGACCGCAGACACAATATAGTCTAGATGGCCAAAGACTGCAAACCTCACTCAAGGAAAAAGATCTGGGGGTGAGTATAACACCGAGCATATCTCCTGAGGCGCACATCAATCAGATAACTGCTGCAGCATACGGGCGTCTGGCAAACCTACGGATAGCGTTCCGATACCTCAGTAAGGAATCGTTCAAGACTCTGTATACCATTTACGTCAGGCCCATACTGGAGTATGCAGCACCAGTTTGGAATCCACACCTGGTCAAGCACGTCAAGAAATTAGAGAAAGTGCAAAGGTTTGCAACAAGACTAGTCCCAGAGCTAAGGGGATTGTCCTACGAAGAAAGGTTGAGGGAAATCGGCCTGACGACACTGGAGGACAGGAGGGTCAGGGGAGACATGATAACGACATATAAAATACTGCGCGGAATAGACAAGGTGGACAAAGACGGGATGTTCCAGAGATGGGACACAGAAACAAGAGGTCACAATTGGAAGTTGAAGACTCAGATGAATCAAAGGGATGTTAGGAAGTATTTCTTCAGTCATAGAGTAGTCAGGCCGTGGAATAGCCTAGAAAGTGACGTAGTGGAGGCGGGAACCATACATAGTTTTAAGGCGAGGTATGATAAAGCTCATGGAGCAGGGAGAGAGAGGACCTAGTAGCAATCAGTGAAGAGGCGGGGCCAGGAGCTATGAATCGACCCCTGCAACCACAAATAGGTGAGTACACACACACACACACACACACACACACACAAGAGAGAGAGGGGTGGGTGGATTGCATTTTCTTGGATTGCAAGAAGGCGTTTGACACAGTTCCACACAAGAGATTGGTGCAAAAACTGGAGGACCAGCAGGGATAACAGGGAAGGCACTACAATGGATCAGGGAATACTTGTCAGGAAGACAGCAGCGAGTCATGGTACGTGGCGAGGCGTCAGAGTGGGCACCTGTCACCAGCGGGGTCCCACAGGGGTCAGTCCTAGGACCAGTACTGTTTCTGGTATTTGTGAACGCTATGACGGAAGGAATAGACTCCGAAGTGTCCCTGTTTGCAGATGACGTGAAGTTGATGAGAAGAATTCATTCGATCGAAGACCAGGCAGAACTACAAAGGGATCTGGACAGGCTGCAGACCTGGTCCAGCAATTGGCTCCTGGAGTTCAACCCCACCAAGTGCAAAGTCATGAAGATTGGGGAAGGGCAAAGAAGACCGCAGACGGAGTACAGTCTAGGGGGCCAGAGACTACAAACCTCACTCAAGGAAAAAGATCTTGGGGTGAGTATAACACCAGGCACATCTCCTGAAGCGCACATCAACCAAATAACTGCTGCAGCATATGGGCGCCTAGCAAACCTCAGAACAGCATTCCGACATCTTAATAAGGAATCGTTCAGGACCCTGTACACCGTGTACGTTAGGCCCATATTGGAGTATGCGGCACCAGTTTGGAACCCACACCTAGCCAAGCACGTAAAGAAACTAGAGAAAGTGCAAAGGTTTGCAACAAGACTAGTCCCAGAGCTAAGAGGTATGTCCTACGAGGAGAGGTTAAGGGAAATCAACCTGACGACACTGGAGGACAGGAGAGATAGGGGGGACATGATAACGACATACAAAATACTGAGAGGAATTGACAAGGTGGACAAAGACAGGATGTTCCAGAGATTGGACACAGCAACAAGGGGACACAGTTGGAAGTTGAAGACACAGATGAATCACAGGGATGTTAGGAAGTATTTCTTCAGCCACAGAGTAGTCAGGAAGTGGAATAGTTTGGGAAGCGATGTAGTGGAGGCAGGATCCATACATAGCTTTAAGCAGAGGTATGATAAAGCTCACGGTTCAGGGGGAGTGACCTAGTAGCGACCAGTGAAGAGGCGGGGCCAGGAGCTTGGACTCGACCCCTGCAAGCACAAGGCTCCGAGAACCTTAGTGTTTTAAGGCGTGCAACAACTGCAGTAACTGCTAGCAGTAATCAGTGGTAGTGACAACGTCAGTGAACAATCCTACGAGTGATAACCAAAGTTATTAGTTAAAAAAGTCGAGAGGAAGCCTGAAATCAGTAATATTTCAAAGTGCCAAACCGTTGTGGGTCTGCTAGGCACTGTTGCCACACAGATTCAAATATACAAAGATCAAAGTGAGTGTGGAAGCGGGAGTTCAAGAATTACCAACGTTTGGTTAACAAGTGAAATGTGGGGCACCATACAGTGAGAGGGAAAAAGTTCATAAGCAAAAGGAGAAAGGAAAAATAAAATATACAACAAGGGAAGGTGGCAGTCGTAGGCCTGCTGAGGCAGTGACGTCACAACAAGTTGTGTGCCATTATACATATAAAGTGAAGTGTATATAATGTGAAGTGTATACTATCATAAGTGAAAAGTGAAATCGAGTGATGAACGCGGGATGTATGAGCATATATGGTTATAAACATCACGGGTGAAGGATCTCCAAAATAGTGATAGAAGGCCTAAGTACGACGACTACGTCATCAGCATCTGGCAACTTGTCACTGCACCACTGCAGCGCAAGTATTCACTCACCTATTGTGGTTTGCATGTTGCAGGCCCTGGCTTCTGGCCTTGCATCACTGTTAGATACTGGTCACTCACTCCTGCAAGCTATTACCAGAATTAGTGTAGAAATAGCATAGTTAAAGTGAAGATAGTGTTGAGGAGAGTGTGAGGAGGACAGCAGACTAGCGAGGGGTAATGTAGGGGTAAGGCAGAGTTTCTACTGGTAGTTATTAGCAGTAAGAATACTTAGGAAGCTAGGAAGTCCTCTCTCAATGTGAACAAGGAATAGGATAATAACCAGCAATAATTGATACTTAAATCCAGAATGGGCAATAAGTGGAGAGAGTAGCATTACTAGGAAAGGTAGCTGAGACTAAATTTGAGCCTACATGACAGAGGTATAACGGATCTTTCAACCAAACCACCTACCCCCCCTAACCATCCCACCCTCACACACACGCACACACACACACAAGGGTAGACACTCATAGAAGCTTTAGACCCTAGTAGCAAGTTCCGCTTTTTATAACCCAGAATTACTGGTATGTATTAGCAGTATCTCCCCCTCACACCTCCCCCATACACACGAACACACACATATACACACATACACACACACACACCTGAACTAGGACAAAATGGTAACTAACTAGGCAAAAACACACACACACACACACACACACACACACACACACACACACACACACACACACACACACACACACACACACACACACACACACACACACACACACACACACACACACACACACACACACACACACACACACACACATGCACTCATATGCACACACACACATACACACACACACACACACACACACACACCTGCACACACATGCACACACACACACACACACAGGTGACATACACACACACACACACACACACACACACACACACACACCTGCAAGGACCCCGTTATCAAGCACGGTCACTTTACCCTCAGCCTTCTTTCCCCTCCCTCCCCTTCTAATCCCATCACACACACACACCTCCCCCTACTTCTAAGGGTCACTCATCCTTCTCTCCCCCTCCCCCCCCCCCTTTAATCCCATCCCTCTCTCTCCCACACATGCACACACACATACACAAGCACACATACACAAGCACATATACACTTGACACAAACACGTACTCCCCCTTCCCCTAACCACCTCTCCCCCTCCCTAACCACCTACCATCTAGCCACCTACCCCTCCCCCAAACCATCTAACCCCTCCCCCAAACCATCTAACCCCCTCCCCCAACTACCTCTCCCCCTCCAATAACCATCCCCCCTCCCCATAACCATCCATCCTTTCTCCCCCAACCATCTATTCCCCTCCCCTAACCATCCCTCCCCCTTCCTTCTGTGGAGCAATGGGGGAACCTAGAACTAGGATGAGAACAAGGGGCTCGAAGGACGAATCTGGGAGGGAGGACTGGGAGGCAGAGCTCAAAAAAAGGGAGGAAGACTGGGGAAGGAGACTAGATGAGCTGGCAAGGAAGATGGAAGAGAGGTTAGCAGCAGAATGCAGAAGGTGGAAGCAACATGCCACAGCAGCAGAAAACAAGATAAAGAGATTAGAAGAGGAGCTGAGACATCTGAAACAGCATAGAGACAAAGATATTACAGAAGTAGCATCGGCAATGGCTACATCAGACACAGACAACGGGTCTGAAGGGAGCATGGAAACTAAACTGTATGCAGAGGTCCTGTCAAACCCACATGGGGCCAAAACAAAGACAGGGAGCACACTAGGACAGAATGAGAGGTTGGAAGACATTGAAGGAACTAGGACATGTGCAGGGACCTTACCAGACACCTGTGGGGGCCAGGAACAGGTGAGCAGGAAGGACAAACCAAGGAGCATAGGGGCCATAGCTAGGGAAGGGACTGAAGGAAGGAACACTCCACGGGAAGGAACTAAAACACATCAGAGGATGCAATGGGAGTCACAGTGGGAGGTGGAAAGGGAGAGATCAGTGTTTGTCTATGGGCTAGACGAAGCTAAAGGGGAAACTTATGATGAAAGAAAGCAGGAGGAGAAAAAAGCGATTGAAGGTATCATGAAGGTGATAGGCGAGGGGGGCGAGGGACCCAGGTGGCAAATTTTCGGATAATCGGGTGGTTCACAAAGAAAAGGAATCGGCCTCTCAAAGTAATTTTCAAGGCAGAATCAACCCAAACCATGATCCTGCAGGAGAAAGCACGGCTGAGAAGCAGACAGGAGTTCATGAGTGTGTACCTCGATCGAGACAGAACACAGGAGGAAAGGAAGATGATGAAAGAGAGAGTTCAAAAACGAAAGGAGAAATGGGAGGAAATGAAAAAGGAGAGCAGAATAACCCAGGAACAAGTGGAAGGACAAGCACACCCCCCAGAAACACCTGCAGAAGGACCCCAGCCACGACACCCCTAAGGCAATTGAACAATCCAAACCAACCATCACACACCGATCCCTCTGTTCCCACCACCCGCACCACGAACCCTACCCCTACAGCACCACAGTTACAGTATTAGAACAGAAGTTGAAGGTTTGGTACACAAATGCAGATGGATTAACGAATAAACATGAGGAATGGCAAGAAAGAATCAATGAGAAGTCCCCAGACATCATAGCAGTTACAGAAACAAAACTCACGGAGACAATAACAGATGCAATCTTCCCACCAGGATACCAGATCATGAGGAAAGATAGAAGGGGCAGAGGGGGAGGTGGGGTTGCTCTGCTCATAAAAAACAGATGGAAATTCGAGAAAATGGAAGGCATAGATGAGACAGGAGAAAGAGACTACATAGTCGGTACACTTCAGTCTGGGGAACACAAGGTGGTCATTGCAGTGATGTATAATCCACCACAGAACTGCAGGAGGCCAAGAGAGGAATATGAAGAGAGCAACAGAGCAATGGTGGACACACTTGCTGAGGTGGCAAGAAGAGCTCACTCCAGCAGAGCAAAGTTGCTGGTTATGGGGGATTTCAACCACAGGGAGATTGACTGGGAAAACCTGGAGCCACATGGGGGTCCCGAAACATGGAGAGCCAAGATGTTGGACGTGGTGCTGGAAAACCTCATGCACCAACATGTTAAGGACACTACCAGAGTGAGAGGGGAGGATGAACCAGCAAGATTGGACCTTGTGTTCACCCTGGGCAGTTCAGACATTGAGGACATCACATATGAGAGTCCCCTAGGAGCTAGCGACCACGTGGTTCTGTGCTTTGAATATATAGTAGAGCTGCAAGTGGAGAGAGTAACAGGAGTTGAATGGGAAAAGCCTGACTATAAAAGAGGGGACTACATAGGGTTGAGGAACTTCCTGCAGGAGGTCCCGTGGGACAGAGAACTGGCAGGAAAGCCAGTAAATGAAATGATGGAATATGTAACAACAAAATGCAAGGAGGCAGTGGAAAGGTTTATTCCCAAGGGCAACAGAAACAACGGGAAGACCAGAACGAGCCCCTGGTTTACCCGACGGTGTAAGGAGGCAAAAACAAAGTGCAATAGAGAATGGAAAAAGTACAGAAGGCAGAGAACACACGAAAATAGGGAGATCAGTCGCAGAGCCAGGAACGAGTATGCACAGGTAAGGAGGGAGGCCCAGCGACAGTATGAAAATGACATAGCATCGAAAATCAAGACTGACCCGAAACTGTTGTATAGCCACATCAGGAGGAAGACAACAGTCAAAGACCAGGTGATCAGATTAAGGACAGAAGGTGGAGAACTCACAAGAAATGATCAGGAGGTATGTGAGGAGCTAAACAGGAGATTTAAGGAAGTTTTTACAGTAGAGACAGGAAGGGCTGTGGGAAGACAGCACAGAAGGGAACATCAAGAGGGAATATACCAACAAGTGTTGGATGACATACGAACAACCGAGGAGGAGGTGAAGAAGCTGCTAAGTGACCTTGATACCTCAAAGGCGATGGGACCGGACAACATCTCCCCATGGGTCCTTAGAGAAGGAGCAGAGATGCTGTGCGTGCCTCTAACCACAATCTTCAACACATCCCTTGAAACTGGGCAACTACCTGAGAAATGGAAGACAGCAAATGTAGTCCCCATATTTAAGAAAGGAAACAGAAACGAGGCACTAAACTACAGACCTGTGTCTCTGACATGTATTGTGTGCAAAGTCATGGAGAAGATTATCAGGAGGAGAGTGGTCGAACACCTGGAACGGAACAAGATTATAAATGAAAACCAGCATGGGTTCATGGAAGGCAAATCTTGTATCACAAACCTCCTGGAGTTTTATGACAAGGTAACAGAAGTAAGACACGAGAGAGAGGGGTGGGTTGATTGCGTTTTCCTAGACTGCAGGAAGGCCTTTGACACAGTTCCCCACAAGAGATTAGTGCAGAAGCTGGAGGATCAGGCGCATGTAACAGGGAGGGCACTGCAATGGATCAGGGAATACCTGACAGGGAGGCAGCAACGAGTCATGGTACGTGAAGAGGTATCACAGTGGGCGCCTGTGACGAGCGGGGTCCCACAGGGGTCAGTTCTAGGACCAGTGCTATTTTTGATATATGCGAACGACATGATGGAAGGAATAGACTCTGAAGTGTCCCTATTCGCAGATGATGTGAAGTTGATGAGAAGAATTAAATCGGATGAGGCAGGACTGCAAAGAGACCTGGACAGGCTGGACATGTGGTCCAGAAACTGGCTTCTCGAATTCAATCCTGCCAAATGCAAAGTCATGAAGATTGGGGAGGGGCAAAGAAGACCGCAGACAGAGTATAGGCTAGGTGGACAAAGACTACAGACCTCACTCAGGGAGAAAGACCTTGGGGTGACCATAACACCGAGCACGTCACCGGAGGCACACATCAACCAAATAACTGCTGCAGCATACGGGCGCCTGGCAAACCTGAGAATAGCGTTCCGATACCTTAATAAGGAATCGTTCAAGACACTGTACACTGTGTATGTTAGGCCCATACTGGAGTATGCAGCACCAGTCTGGAACCCACACCTGGTCAAGCACGTCAAGAAGTTAGAGAAAGTACAAAGGTTTGCAACAAGGCTAGTCCCAGAGCTCAGGGGAATGTCGTACGAGGAAAGGTTGAGGGAAATCGGACTGACGACACTGGAGGACAGAAGGGTCAGGGGAGACATGATAACGACATACAAGATACTGCGGGGAATAGACAAGGTGGACAGAGATAGGATGTTCCAGAGAGGGGACACAGAAACAAATGGTCACAACTGGAAGCTGAAGACTCAGACGAGTCACAGGGACGTTAGGAAGTATTTATTCAGTCATAGAGTCGTCAGGAAGTGGAATAGCCTAGCAAGTAAAGTAGTGGATGCAGGAACCATACATAGTTTTAAGAAGAGGTATGACAAAGCTCAGGAAGCAGAGGAGGAGAGGACCTAGTAGCGATCAGTGAAGAGGCGGGGCCAGGAGCTGAGTCTCGACCCCTGCAACCACAATTAGGTGAGTACAATTAGGTGAGTACACACACACACACACACACACACACACACACATAAACACACACAAACACACACACACACACACACACACACACACACACACACACAGAAACTTTTAAAAAGGGAGACAGACATGAGGCACTAAACTACAGACCAGTGTCACTGACGTGTATAGTATTCATAGTCATGGAGATGTTTATCAGGAGGAGAGTGGTGGAGCACCTGGAACGGAACAAAAGTATAAATGACAATCAGCACGGTTTCATGGAAGGCAAATCCTGTGTCACAAACCTTCTGGAGTTTTATGACAAGGTGACAGAAGTAAGACACGAGAGAGAGGGATGGGTTGATTGTATTTTCTTGGACTGCAAGAAAGTCTTCGACACAGTTCCTCACAAGAGATTAGTGCAGAAACTAGAGGATCAGGCGCATATAAAGGGAAGGGCACTGCAATGGATCAGAGAATACCTGACAGGGAGGCAACAACGAGTCATGGTACGTGATGAGGTATCACAGTGGGCACCTGTGACGAGCGGGGTCCCACAGGGGTCGGTCCTAGGACCAGTGCTATTTTTGGTATATGTGAATGACATGATGGAAGGGATAGACTCAGAAGTGTCCCTGTTTGCAGATGATGTGAAGTTAATGAGGAGAATTAAATCAGATGAGGATCAGGCAGGACTTCAAAGAGACCTGGACAGGCTGGACACCTGGTCCAGCAACTGGCTTCTCGAATTTAACCCTGCCAAATGCAAAGTCATGAAGATCGGAGAAGGGCAAAGAAGACCGCAGACAGAGTATAGGCTAGGTGACCAACGACTGCAAACCTCGCTCAAGGAGAAAGATCTTGGGGTGAGTATAACACTGAGCACGTCTCCGGAAGCATACATCAACCAGATAACTGCTGCAGCATATGGGCGCCTGGCGAACCTGAGATTAGCATTCCGATACCTCAGTAAGGAATCTTTCAAGACACTGTACACCGTGTACGTCAGGCCCATACTGGAGTATGCAGCATCAGTTTGGAACCCGCACCGGGTTAAGCACGTTAAGAAATTAGA